>NW_023994227.1:0-17500 GCF_015586225.1 Lucilia sericata | reverse complement strand
TACTATATTTATACTATTTCAAGTTACAGTGTATTGATAAATATTCAATTGATTTTTGCTTAAAATATTTAATATTGCACATAAATATCGGAAACAAACTTTTCATGATATAAAAAGTGTCATTTTAAGATGACCAGAAAAAGGCAATTGTAAAGTTATAAAAGTAAATGGTTCTTATGATTGTTAGATACCCTACGTATTAGGTCTTAAGAAACTGCTATACACAAAAGAATTCATAAAAAATGTTACACAAAATATATAGTGAGATTTATTTCTAGTTCAGTTCTAGTTCAGTTCTAGTTCAGTTCTAGTTCAGTTCTAGTTCAGTTCTAGTTCAGTTCTAGTAGTTCAGTTCTAGTTCAGTTCGTTCTAGTTCAGTTCTAGTTCAGTTCTAGTTCAGTTCTAGTTCAGTTCTAGTTCAGTTCTAGTTCAGTTCTAGTTCAGTTCTAGTTCAGTTCTAGTTCAGTTCTAGTTCAGTTCTAGTTCAGTTCTAGTTCAGTTCTAGTTCAGTTCTAGTTCAGTTCTAGTTCAGTTCTAGTTCAGTTCTAGTTCAGTTCTAGTTCAGTTCTAGTTCAGTTCTAGTTCAGTTCTAGTTCAGTTCTAGTTCAGTTCTAGTTCAGTTCTAGTTCAGTTCTAGTTCAGTTCTAGTTCAGTTCTAGTTCAGTTCTAGTTCAGTTCTAGTTCAGTTCTAGTTCAGTTCTAGTTCAGTTCTAGTTCAGTTCTAGTTCAGTTCTAGTTCAGTTCTAGTTCAGTTCTAGTTCAGTTCTAATTCAGTTCTAGTTCAGTTCTAGTTCTAGTTCAGTTCTAGTTCAGTTCTAGTTCAGTTCTAGTTCAGTTCTAGTTCAGTTCTAGTTCTAGTTCAGTTCTAGTTCTAGTTCAGTTCTAGTTCTAGTTCTAGTTCAGTTCTAGTCGTTCTAGTTCAGTTCTAGTTCAGTTCTAGTTCAGTTCTAGTTCAGTTCTAGTTCAGTTCTAGTTCAGTTCTAGTTCAGTTCTAGTTCAGTTCTAGTTCAGTTCTAGTTCAGTTCTAGTTCAGTTCTAGTTCAGTTCTAGTTCAGTTCTAGTTCAGTTCTAGTTCAGTTCTAGTTCAGTTCTAGTTCAGTTCTAGTTCAGTTCTAGTTCAGTTCTAGTTCAGTTCTAGTTCAGTTCTAGTTCAGTTCTAGTTCAGTTCTAGTTCAGTTCTAGTTCAGTTCTAGTTCAGTTCTAGTTCAGTTCTAGTTCAGTTCTAGTTCAGTTCTAGTTCAGTTCTAGTTCAGTTCTAGTTCAGTTCTAGTTCAGTTCTAGTTCAGTTTCTAGTTCAGTTCTAGTTCAGTTCTAGTTCAGTTCTAGTTCAGTTCTAGTTCAGTTCTAGTTCAGTTCTAGTTCAGTTCTAGTTCAGTTCTAGTTCAGTTCTAGTTCAGTTCTAGTTCAGTTCTAGTTCAGTTCTAGTTCAGTTCTAGTTCAGTTCTAGTTCAGTTCTAGTTCAGTTCTAGTTCAGTTCTAGTTCAGTTCTAGTTCAGTTCTAGTTCAGTTCTAGTTCAGTTCTAGTTCAGTTCTAGTTCAGTTCTAGTTCAGTTCTAGTTCAGTTCTAGTTCACTTCTAGTTCAGTTCTAGTTCAGTTCTAGTTCAGTTCTAGTTCAGTTCTAGTTCAGTTCTAGTTCAGTTCTAGTTCAGTTCTAGTTCAGTTCTAGTTCAGTTCTAGTTCAGTTCTAGTTCAGTTCTAGTTCAGTTCTAGTTCAGTTCTAGTTCAGTTCTAGTTGTTCAGTTCTAGTTCAGTTCTAGTTCAGTTCTAGTTCAGTTCTAGTTCAGTTCTAGTTCAGTTCTAGTTCAGTTCTAGTTCTAGTTCAGTTCAGTTCAGTTCTAGTTCTAGTTCAGTTCTAGTTCAGTTCTAGTTTCATTCTAGTTCAGTTCTAGTTCAGTTCTAGTTCAGTTCTATGTTCAGTTCTAGTTCAGTTCTAGTTCAGTTCGTTCAGTTCAGTCAGTCTAGTTCAGTTCTAGTTCAGTTCTAGTTCAGTTTCTAGTTCAGTTCTAGTTCAGTTCTAGTTCAGTTCTAGTTCATTTCTAGTTCAGTTCTAGTTCAGTTCTAGTTCAGTTCTAGTTCAGTTTCTAGTTCAGTTCTAGTTCAGTTCTAGTTCAGTTTCTAGTCAGTTCTAGTTCAGTTTTCTAGTTCAGTTCTAGTTCAGTTCTAGTTCAGTTCTAGTTCAGTTCTAGTTCAGTTCTAGTTAGTTCTAGTTCAGTCTAGTTCAGTTCTAGTTCAGTTCTAGTTCAGTTCTAGTTCAGTTCTAGTTCACTTTCTAGTTCAGTTCTAGTTCAGTTCTAGTTCAGTTCTAGTTCAGTTCTAGTTCAGTTCTAGTTCAGTTCTAGTTCAGTTTCTAGTTCAGTTCTAGTTCAGTTCTAGTTCAGTTCTAGTTCAGTTCTAGTTCAGTTCTAGTTCAGTTCTAGTTCAGTTCTAGTTCAGTTCTAGTTCAGTTCTAGTTCAGTTCTAGTTCAGTTCTAGTTCAGTTCTAGTTCAGTTCTAGTTCAGTTCTAGTTCAGTTCTCTTCAGTTCGTTCAGTTCTAGTTCAGTTCTAGTTCAGTTCTAGTTCAGTTCTAGTTCAGTTCTAGTTCAGTTCTAGTTCAGTTCTAGTTCAGTTCTAGTTCAGTTCTAGTTCAGTTCTAGTTCAGTTCTAGTTCAGTTCTAGTTCAGTTCTAGTTCAGTTCTAGTTCAGTTCTAGTTCAGTTCTAGTTCAGTTCTAGTTCAGTTCTAGTTCAGTTCTAGTTCAGTTCTAGTTCAGTTCTAGTTCAGTTTAGTTCAGTTCTAGTTCAGTTCTAGTTCAGTTCTAGTTCAGTTCTAGTTCAGTTCTAGTTCAGTTCTAGTTCAGTTCTAGTTCAGTTCTAGTTCAGTTCTAGTTCAGTTCTAGTTCAGTTCTAGTTCAGTTTCTAGTTCAGTTCTAGTTCAGTTCTAGTTCAGTTCTAGTTCAGTTCTAGTTCAGTTCTAGTTCAGTTCTAGTTCAGTTCTAGTTCAGTTCTAGTTCAGTTCTAGTTCAGTTCTAGTTCAGTTCTAGTTCAGTTCTAGTTCAGTTCTAGTTCAGTTCTAGTTCAGTTCTAGTTCAGTTCTAGTTCAGTTCTAGTTCAGTTCTAGTTCAGTTCTAGTTCAGTCTAGTTCAGTTCTAGTTCAGTTCTAGTTCAGTTCTAGTTCAGTTCTAGTTCAGTTCTAGTTCAGTTCTAGTTCAGTTCTAGTTCAGTTCTAGTTCAGTTCTAGTTCAGTTCTAGTTCAGTTCTAGTTCAGTTCTAGTTCAGTTCTAGTTCAGTTCTAGTTCAGTTCTAGTTCAGTTCTAGTTCAGTTCTAGTTCAGTTCTAGTTCAGTTCTAGTTCAGTTCTAGTTCAGTTCTAGTTCAGTTCTAGTTCAGTTCTAGTTCAGTTCTAGTTCAGTTCTAGTTCAGTTCTAGTTCAGTTCTAGTTCAGTTCTAGTTCAGTTCTAGTTCAGTTCTAGTTCAGTTCTAGTTCAGTTCTAGTTCAGTTCTAGTTCAGTTCTAGTTCAGTTAAGTAAATAAATTACATACACATAACAATCCTATAGTCCTGCTTTAGGGTATCATAATATAAAAATAATAATAATAGATTTGTTAGAAATCTAAGAAAAAAACCACATGAGTTTTTTAAAAAGTTCAATTGAAAAACATTTTCACATATTTGCAATACTTTTTCAACTCGTATGTGGTTTAGTCACAGCAACATTTGAACATTGAAACTTTTTGCACTAAAAAGTGCAAGAAATGTAAAAGGAAATATCAGTTTTCTCTTTTTCCTTATTTCATCCTTTCTTAGTTTTTTTTTTGCTCCTGTAGAAGAAAATGAATAGTTGTCTTGGTTGAGTATTTTATTGTTAAAAAATAAAAAAACAGTTTGAAGGAAATTATTTAGACAACATATTGCAATTTGTAAGAGGATTTTTTTACATTAAAAATCACAGTTTTTTTCTCTTTAAGCGAAATTGACATATGGGTGATTCCACAGTTAAGTGAAATTAACATGTAGTTGGCCTCAACGAGGAAGATTAAGGTTTTAAGGAAACTAATTATCAATCTTAATAAAGTATCCTGCTGCTTTTTTCTTAGAATACTAATAAAGCAGTTTCCTTGTAGATCCTTTAGCTTGACGGCATATTTAGCTTTTATTTAAAATTTTATTAATTAAGAAGCAAAGGAGTAAAGAAATTATATAACCAGCTTTTTCATAAGATTTCAATAAATTGAAAAATTTTGTAACAACCTCTTACTATCAACCCACAGCTTTTACAATCTGCTACGCCCACATACATACTTTAAGTAAGCCTACTACAGCGTTTTGTTGTGGCAATGACAGATGTTGGTTATTTGTTGTAACTAAAATGTTACTAGAGAAATCTTCAAAAAAAAATCCTATTCCTTTCTTCTACTAAAAAAAAACTTTATTATTATAATGTCAAGCAGGAATACAAAAGAATTTAATATACAATACAACTAAATAAAAAAATGTTTGTTCATAGTAGATTTAATAAAAAAATGAATAATCCTAAAGGGTACAAAAATTGTGTAATGAAAAGTAAACAAATTTAACCCCAAAAAAATAATGAAAAATATTAAAACTTGTTTTTATTATTTTTACTAAAAGGAGTGTCATTTTGCTATTTTATTATAAGTATTTTCAACTACCAATACTTTTGTATTGGAAAAAGGAGGGAGGAAAAGATTTGTCATGAATTAACACGTTCATATTTAATTTATTCAAGGAAATTTTTTGGTTAATTTTTCTAAATATCCCCTTTAGGGAAATTTCTGTGTTAATAAATTTTTATAATTTTTTTTTTAATTTTTTGTTAATTGGGGTCTTTAGTAAACAATTTTGGAAAGATTTAAAAAAATCTCTTATTTAAAAAAAATTTCCCTTTGTGGGAAATGCCAATTTTATGTTAGCTGAAAAATTTAGTTAAATATTTTAGAAATTTCCCTTGTTTTAGAAAATTTTCCTTTTAGAGATATTATTATTTCAAAGTACTTTTATAAAATTTATAATTTTGACGATTTTCATAATTTCCCTTTTTATAAAAAATTTCCCTTTGTGGGAAATTTATATTTTAAGTATTTTTTTTTATAAAATTTTGTAATTTTTTATTAATTGGATTATTAGTAAACAATTTTGGGAAGATTTACAAAATTTCCCTTTGTGGGAAATTTATATTTTAAGTATTTTTTTTATAAAATTTTGTAATTTTTTATTAATTGGATTATTTAGTAAACAATTTTGGGAAGATTTTTAAAATTTCCCTTTTTATAAAAAATGTCCCTTTGAGGGAAATTTTTATTTTAAAGCATTTTTCTAAAACATTGTAATATTTTGTAAGCTGAAATATTTATTTAAATAGTTTTATACTATTTTTAAAATTTCCCTTATTTTAGAAAATTTTCCTTTTAGGGATATTTTTATTTCAGTGCATTTTTTGTATAAAATGTTGTAATTTTTTTTTAATTGAATTATGTAGTAAACAATTTTGGCAAGATTTACAAAATTTTCCCTCATTAAAAAAATTTCCCTTTGTGGAAAATTTATATTTTAAGTATTTTTTTATAAAATGTTTTAATTTTGTATTAATTGGATTATTTAGTAAACAATTTTGGGAAGATTTTCAAAATTTCCCTTTTTATAAAAAAGTATTTTAAAGTATTTTTATAATTATTTAGTGAAGAATTTTGGCAAGATTTTCAAAATTTCCCTTCTTAAAAAAATTTCCCTTAGTGGAAAATTTATATTTTAAAGCATTTTGCTAAAATATTGTAATATTTTGTAAGCTGTACTATTTATCGAAATAGTTTAATAATATTTTTAAAATTTCCCTTATGTAAGAAAATTTTCCTTTTATGGAAATTTTTATTTTAATGTATTTTTATAAAATTTTGTAATTTTTTATTAATTGGATTATTTATTAAACAATTTTGGCGAGATTTTCAAAATTTCCCTTTTTTCAAAAAATTTCCTTTGTAAGAAATTTTTATTTTAATATATTTTTTTTTTATAAAATATTGTAATTTTTTATTAATTGGATTATTTAGTAGACAGTTTTGGCAAAATTTTTTAAATTTCCCTTTCGATATAAACTACATTTATTCTTCTTTTCATTTATTATTTGTAATTATTTATATAAATATTATTTTTCATTAAAAGGTACTTTGTATAGTATTTTGTCAATATTTTTAATACTTAAGTCAAAGTGAACAAAAATATACCAAAAGGAATAGAAAATTATTATATTTATGTATTAGAATACATTTAGGTTTATTTAATATTCCAAAAGAACACTTTATTTTGTTATTAATATAACAAATATTAATAAATTTTGCACAAAACTTGAGTTATTGATAATACAAAAGACCTTATGAAGTTAAAGATTGAATTAAGTGTGTACGAAACATATAAACAGTGGAACAAAAAATAAATCACACAAAAAGACTTGATCTATGTTTGAAATATTGTAAAAAGGGTTTTATCTAGTTAAAATATTTAAATTTACAAAAATGTTTATGTTTCCCTGTTAACATGTTTAACTACTTGATAACATAAACATTTCTGCATAAAAAAATATTGATTTAATATACAATGTATTTACATATGTCTTTTATTGAAATGTTATTTTATTTCAGTCACTTATGTAAGCATGTCATTTTCAAGTGTGTAACTGTAAAATGTGTTAAACATAATTTATAAAATTTACATTTTAACTAACTCTTTATATATTCCAAATATGTCGCTTGTCTTTTACATAATTCTAAAATTTATTTCAAATATGTTTCAATTCATATTTCAACAACACTCTCTTGTCATAATCGTTTATTAATAGAATTCTTAAACAGCATTTCCTTCTAAATCATTTCTAATGTAAATCTAAAGCTTAACAATTGCTATGCTAATTTAAACACATACATACATAAGTATCAAAAAAATCATGAGAAATTATCTTTTATTTAGCTTATAAATCTTAATGTATGTTGATGAATCTTAATGTGTTTATTTTAATAGCTTATTGTTGTCTTTATATTTTTTTGTTCATTTATGCGCCATTTAAAAAGGCTTTAAAACTGAAAATATTTTCTTGTTGTTTTGTTTGCTTTAAATAGAGCCATTATTGTTAATTGGCCATATCATGGTTTATGGTGCGTATGATTTATTTACACAAAAAGTTGTTCACATATTAGCACAATACTCATACGACCCAGGGGAACGTATGGTAATAATGGAAATGTGGTAAATATGTATTAAAATACTAAATGCATAACATTTTAAAGAAGAAACATATTTAATAGACAATAATAAAAGTAATAATAACGTCGCTTAATAGCTAAACTAGACTACAAGGTTATATATTTTTGTTAAGCAATTTAATTTTATTTTTGACAAAGATATTTTAAAGGTTTTATTAATAGTTTTAATTACGATGCTTAAAGTGCATGTGTCTTTTTAGCAAATATCGTTTTAGCAAAAAAAAAAAAAAAAAAAAAAAAATCGATTAATTATCTTTTTTATTCGAGTTTTTAATAAACTTCAATTACAAATTTTTCTTTTTTAAAAGATGTTTGAAAATTCAGCTTTTTTCTTCATTTTTTTTATAGATTTTTTTTTTTAAATTTTACTTTTTATAAAAAAAATTTTAAAAATTTATTTTTGATAGAAAAAAACATTTTTATAGAAAAATTAAAAAAAAAATAATTTTATATACAATTACTTTTTAAAATGTCTCTTTTTATATATAAATAAAATAGAAAATATTCTAACCAATTTTTCTTTTTTATAAAAAAAATCTAACAAATTTATCTTTTTATACAAATTTTTCGAAAAAATGTGAAAAATGTGAAATGTGAAAATTTGAAAAATTTTTATAAATAAAATTTTTTAAATAATAATTATTTATAAAAAATATTTCTCTTTTTAAAGCATATTTTCAAAATTTTTTTTCTATTTAGAAATATTTTTAAAAATGTTTTTTTTATAGAACATTTTTTAAAAATGTATCTTTTTATAAAAAACTTTTCAAAAAAGGCTTTTTATAAAAATTTCAAAAATTTTACTTTTTTATAGAAAATTTTTCAAAATTTTTTCTTTTTATAGAAAACATTAAAAATTTAAAAAAAATTATTTTTATAGAAAATTCAAAAATTTATCTTTTTATAAAAAATTGTTCAAAATGGCTTTTCTTCAAAAAATTCACTTTTTTTAGAAAACTTTCAAAATATTCTCTTTTTATAAAAAATTTAAAAAATTTTTTCTTTTTAAAAATTTTTGAAATTTTCTCTTTTTATAGAACATTTCAGAAAATTTAAAAAGATTTCTCTTTTTATAGAACATTTTTGGAAATTTCTCTTTTTATAGAACATTTTTGAAAATTTCTCTTTTTTTAAAGAACATTTTTGAAAATTTTAAAAAATTTCTCTTTTTATAGAAAATTTTAAAAAATTTCTCATTTTATAGAAAATTTTCAAAAATGTCGTTTTTTATAGAAAATTTTCAAAAATGTCTCTTTTTATAGAAAACTTTAAAAAATTTCTCTTTTTATAGAAAGTTTTAAAAATTTTTTCCTTTTAAAGAAAATTATTGAAATATTCTCTTTTTATAGAAATTTTTAACATTTTTTCCTTTTAAAGAAAATATTTGAAATATTCTCTTTTTATGTTTAAAATTTTCTCTTTTTTTTAGAAATTTTTTAAAATTTTCCCTTTTTTTCGAAACTTATTAAAAATGTTCTCTTTTTATTTAGATTTTTTTTTTAAATTTTCTCTTTTTTAGAAAATTTTTCGAAATAGTCTCCTTTTTTAGAACGTTTTTCAAAATTTTCTCTTTTTTTAAAAACTTTCAAAATTTTCTCTTTATATAGAAATTTTTTAAAATTTTCCCTTTTTTAGGAACTTATTAAAAATGTTCTCTTTTTATTTAGATTTTTTTTTTAAATTTTCTCTTTTTTTAGAAAATTTTTCAAAATTGTCTCCTTTTTTAGAACGTTTTTCAAAATTTTCTCTTTTTATAAAAACTTTCAAAATTTTCTCTTTATATAGAAAATTTTTTGCTTTTTACAGAAAATTTTGAAAAATGGTCTCTTTTTATAGAAAACTTTAAAAGAATTTTTCTTTTTATAGAAAATTTTTCAAAAATTACTCTTAACATAGAAATTTTTTAATAAAATTTCCCTTTTTTTGGAAATTAAAATTTTCTCCTATCATAGAAAATGTTTTTAAAAATTTTCTTTTTTATAGAAAATTTTTCAAAAAATTCTCTTTTTACAAAAAAATTTTCAAAAATTCCCCTATTCACAGAAAGTTTTTCAAAAATTCATCTTTTCACAGAAAATTTTTAAAAAATTTCTTTTTTTATAGAATAATTAAGAAATTTTCTCTTTGCTAATTTTTTGTTACAAAGAAAACTTTAAACAACTTTTAATTTGAAAGAAAACTTTTGATAAATTAAAGAGAATTTCTGTTAAATTACACTTTAAAGAGAATAATAAATTATTTTCATTATTATTAGAAACATTTTCTTAAAAATATTCCTAGATTAAAACACAAAATACCCCCAACCATTATATATAATATTATTCTAGACAATTCTCCTCTATTTCTTCCTTTTTGCTGTCTAATTCTATGCCGTTTTTTGTATAATTTTCTAATATATTATTTTGAAAACTCATTATTAACAAACGCTTAAAGTAATTTACTTATACCATATTTCTTTTATCCCACAAAACCCTTACCTTATCTCCGGCTAAATTAGGCAATTATGCCGAAATAATAAAAAGGTGCTGCTCTATGTCTATACAAAAATTTCATAGGAAAAAAAACCATGAACTTATAAAATATTTGCTTTTTTTCAACGAAAGCTTTTATCTGCTAAAAAGAAAATAAAACCTTAAAAATTCTTTTCTTTATATATATTCTTTTATAAAAAAAGTTGTGCAATTTATTAAAAAATTGTAAAAAGTAAACAAAAGGTACAACAGGACGTATGAGTTTGTTCCTAATACAACTGAGAGTATTAATATAAATCATACGCACTATAGGCCTTGAAGTTTTTAATGATATATTAAAATGTAGAGCAGACAATAAACAAAGTTTTGAATAATTTGTTAAGGTTTTTGAATTACAAAAAAACCATATGAATAGAAAATAAATATAAATATATTTTTCATTAAAATTTTGTTAAAAAAGAGAATAGGACGTTTAAAAATAAAAAATAGCATTAAAATATATGTAAAAAAAACGCTGTCATTGCTAGTAGTAAGCTTGTGGTTAAAACAGTTTAAATTTCTTTACATATTTTTCAACCTGCTTATTGCATAAAACTTGTATTAGTATTACAATATAATTCTAAGTTTAGATTATATTTTTATGTAAAATAATTTTTTTTAACACATCTCTTATGATATGTTTAAGATTACTTGATGTCTTTTTCAAGTTTTTATAATCCTTGACCTAATGATGTTTTGAAACTAACAATTCCTTAAGAAAAAAATACTAAGAAGCTTAACATATTTTTCCTTTAAAAAATTCACTAAAAAGCATTCATTAAAAATATGAAACAAAATAACAATAAGTAGTAAAATTCTTATACAGATATCCTACAAACATCTCAGACATATACGAATATGCAGAGAAAAGAAAAAATACAATAACTTACCTATAAAATAATTTGTAACAGTTCGCATACGTTTTGTTGTCATAACAATCCAAACAACAATAAGATTTCCGCCAGTCGCCACAATAACCATGCCACCAAATAAAATGCTCCACAATACTTGGCGCCACCATGGCAATATAAATGAAATATCTCTGCAAGAAGAATGGTGGAAACAATATGATAAAGAATACAAAATGAAATTTAGCAAAGAGTGAATAAAAATAATGACAGTAATCAGTGTTAGAATTTAGATTATTCTTAAGAAATATAAAGTTAAATAAGATGTTAAGATTTATTTGCACTTTGTTATGGGATTAAAGTCAATTGAAGGTATTATTGTTGTGGATAAGAAAGTGTTAACGAAGAGTCTATAAAGAAAATTATAGAAAATGTTCGAAAAATTTTTCAAAATTATGTTTTTTCTATGAAAAATTTCGAAAGTTTCTCTTTTTATAGAAAAATTTCGAAAATTTCTCTTTCTAAAGAAAATTTTTGAAAGTTTCTCTTATTATAGAAAATTTTCGAAAATTTCTTTTTTTATATAATTATTTCGAAAATTTCTCTTTTTATAGAACATTTTCGAAAATTTCTCTTTTTATAGAAAATTTTCGAAAATTTCTCTTATTATAGAACATTTTCGAAAATTTCTCTTTTTATAGAACATTTTCAAAAATTTCTCTTTTTATAGAACATTTTCGAAAATGTCTCTTAGTATAGAACATTTTTGAAAGTTTCTCTTATTATAGAACATTTTCGAAAATTTCTCTTTTTAAAGAACATTTTCGAAAATTTCTCTGATTATGGAACATTTTTGAAAGTTTTTCTTATTATAGAACATTTTCGAAAATGTCTCTTATTATAGAACATTTTTGAAAATTTCTCTTATTATAGAACATTTTCAAAAATTTCTCTTTTTATAGAACATTTTCGAAAATTTCTCTTATTATAGAACATTTTCGAAAATGTCTCTTTGAATAGAACATTTTCGAAAGTTTCTCTTATTATAGAACATTTTCGAAAATTTCTCTTTTTATAGAACATTTTCGAAAATATCCCTCTTGTTATAGAAAATTTCTCTTTTTATAGAAAATTTTCGAAAATTTATCTTTTTTAAGAAATTCTTCAAAAATTTCTCTTTTTTATGAAATTCTTCGAAAATATAACTTTTTATAGAAAAATTTCGACAATTTCTCTCTTCATAGAAAATTTCGATAATATCACTTTTTTTGTAGAAAATTTGCCAAAATTTCACTTTTTATAAAAAAAGTTCGAAAAATTTCTCTTTGTATAGAAAATTTTCGAAAATTTATTATTTAAATTTTTTTTGAAAATTGTCCTTTTTTATAAAAACAAATTAAAAAACCTCAATGTTACAAATTTAATATTTATGCACTGATAACAAATTTTTACCTTTATTCTCTGACTCTGGCATTTAATGGTTTGTAACATTTGCAAAATGTATAAAGACAATGTCAACTAAAATGTTTAAAGTTTCTGCAACACAAACAACATACATAATAAAAAAGTACTTTTTAATTAAAACTCATAAGTAGTATGTTTGAAGGGATTCCAGGCCACTTTTTAATGACAGACATTGCAACCGAAATGTTCGAAGGTTCGATCGCTGTTTGGTTCGATGCAACCAGTTAATGTGTTCGACGATGTTCGTTTGTTTGTTACTTTAGCCACATACAACAACATTATATTTATTGTGAAATCAAAATAAAGTAGCCCGACGGTTCAAGGAGGTAGTTTCAACCTAGTGACCGACGGTTCAAGGAGATAGTTCCAACCTAGTGACGTTGCATATAATGGTTTACCACTGGCGGCTAGGCTGATAACCAGACGGATAGAAGATAGGAGGTGTGGTAGGAATAGGGATAATATAGAAAGGTGAAGGATTTAGGATGATCGAGATGGGGAAAAAGAGAGGGAGGATGGAATGTTGAAAGAGAGAGAAGGATAGATAGAAGATTCGAACAATATAGTTTACTTACAGTTTAGAGTTAGGTGACAGACCCGTTTAGGGTTGCCACTTGTTCAAGAAGAATTGGCTTTATGACTAGTTATTCCAACATGGGCTTAGAAGATAATGACTTTTAAAGTTAAAGGTAAAAAAGTTACATGTTTCCACACCCTAGGTTACTTGGGGACACTAAAGTAACGATTGACTAGTCTATGCATTTCAAAGGGTACATTAGTGACTAATGACCCAAATATATACTTTTACTAATGTCTATCCACTATAGTGGTTTGACTTTAGTAAAAATTATAATCTTTTACGTGTGTACTGACTCCTGGTCGAACTGCTGGATTCATTCCAACCAAAATCGTTGGTTGGTTGTTTGTTCGATCGACTCAAAAATTGTTATTTTTATAAAAAATTAATCGAACATGTATGAATAATTCCATATATGACCAGAGAGGGAATAGTGGTGATAAGCAGAAAAATATCAGACATAGTCGACCTTATTATATCCTAACCCATTTTCATATTTTAGCATTAATATCAAACTGTAACATAACTCCATTTTATATACTTTTGAATACAATTAATACATTATAAACAAATTTTTAGGAATTGGATAGGTGAATTTATGTTCGTATAGAACTTATTTATGTTGAGTTTTATTGGGATTTTAATATGATGATCGTCTGCTTATTAAAGATGATCATTTTTATAATGTTTATTTCTTGGTTGATTTTTTAAAGTGCGAATGCGTATTTTTATTTACATTATTCTCTTCTTTTGTTTATATTAGAGTTAACATTTGTTAGCATGTGCCATGTACTATATGCTAAGATTGTCGTTTATATGTATGTTGCTATAGTTGACAGTTTCTAACATGTTTGTGCATGATTTCTACATTTAAAGAAAGTTAATATTGAGGCGTGAATCAAGTTGATTACTTTCTTCAGTTACGTTAGTGCATATTTATATCTTAAATGAACTGATTCAATTAAAAAATTATCAAGTGTATGTTTATAGTTACTTCAATTCAAATATTAGAGAAATAAATAATATTTCAATATATGAATCCAAAGGAGTTAACATAAAAAAAATAGATTATTGACTTGTCATACATTTAAAACAAAATATTTTAACGTATTATATTCAGTATACTTTACTACTTTCCCAAGAACGGATCAATTGTTCTAAACTTACTTTTTTAATTTATTAAAAATTTAAACATTTAAATTTTGTTAATTATACTATATTTGAAATAAACAATTAAAATAAATTAAATAAAAAAAATGCCTGAAATAAGTCATGAATCCACTCCAGTCAGTGCTGCTGCCGAACAATCAACATTTAATGGTTTTATTAAAAGGGAGAAGAGCGCGTTTAAAAACAGAATTATCACATTATCATACAATATCAATAATGAACAATGTCTCATACCTGAAATATTGTTGAAAAAAGCTGGCAGAGAATTTATGGAGGAAGTCTATAAATTTTTAAAACTTAATATTGGCTTAAAGTTCAACGTTGAACTCCATGCTCTTTACGCCAAGCCCAACTTAGATGATTTAGAAAACACCCCATTAGATGTGAAAAGTTTTCAAACAAAAATGAAAGAAATGTTCGACATCAGCGAATTTGAAGTAAAATTTACCAACAATATTGGAAGCATTTTACAAAAAATGGAAGAGTTTCAGGAAAGAGACAGTGGTTGGACTTTAGTACAATTAATAAAAGTTGTTCTAAATATAAATAAGTATCAGCCACTGAAGGGTTCATCCTATATATCACTACCCAAAAAATTGTTAATGAAGAACGCATGCGTAAATGTCAAAAATAATGATGAATTTTGTTTCAAATGGGCCGTGATTTCAGCTATAGTTAATTTGGAAACAAAGGCAAATCGTACATCAAATTATAAAGTGAATATTTTGTCGAAAAATATTAACTTAAAGGGCTATTGCTTAAATTTCAATGGGTTGAGCTTCCCATTAAAAATAAAGGATATAACCATTTTTGAAGAAAATAATCCATGTATAAGTATAAATGTATTTGGATATGATGAAGCAAAAAACATTGTTGTTGGGCCATACTATAAAACAAAATGCAAAAAGCCTAATCATATTAATCTTTTATTTCTTCAAAAAAGTATTGGAAATAATACCATGTGTCATTATGTATGGATTAAATCTATTTCAAGGTATGTATAATATAAAAAAAAACATATCCTTTTGACTATTTGTATTTTACTTATTTTACAGATTGATTAGAAACCAACAAACGAAAAGAAAAGAGAAGGTATTTGTATGTGATGATTGCTTACAACATTTTCATCTGATAGAAAAATTGGTAGCACACCAGAAGAATTGCGGTCAAAAAGTATCTTATATTCCGGAAAAAGATAAGTCTACTTTACAATTTCAAAACTATTGTAATTCCATGGATGTACCGTTTGTAGTATATGCTGATTCTGAATGTATATTTGAAAATATTCAAACATGCATTCCGAACATGGATTCATCATCGACAACATTAGTTGATAAACATATTCCATATGCATTTTCATACTACATTAAGTGTGCTTTTGATAATAGTTTAAGTAAATTACGTAGTTTTAAGGGATTTAACTCAGCAAAATTATTTATAGAGAATTTAGTATCAGATGCTAAATTTTTAAATGATAATTATTTAAAAATATTATACCAATGGCACCCTTGACCGAAGAGGAAAATTTAGATTTTTATTCAAATAATATATGTCATATTTGCTCAAAAAAATATTTTAAATGAAGAAAAGTAAGAGATCATTGTCATTTAAGTGGAAAATATAGAGGACCGGCTCATAATACTTGTAATATAAATTACAAATTACCTTCATTTATCCCAGTTATTTTTCACAACTTTTCGGCATATGATTGTCATTTATTTGTGAAAGAGCTTAATAATATTGATGATGGTCCCATTAATATTATTCCACTCAATAAGGAGTTGTATATATCTCTTTCAAAAACTATTAATAGCGATAACGGTCGCAATATTGAAATAAGATTTTTAGACTCATACCGGTTTATGACATCGAGTTTAGATAATTTAGTTAAAAATTTAACTCAGGATGAACTGAAAGTCGTCAAAGAATTTCATTCTGACGATAAAAGTAAATTTAATTTGTTAATAAGAAAGGGTGTTTTTCCATATACATATTTAATTCAATAGAAAAACTCCAAGAACCTTGTTTACCAACCATAGATGAGTTCTTAATAAATTAACTGAATCAGAATGTTCTATAGAGGACTATGCACATGCACAAAAGTTTGGAATACTTTTGAGTGCAAAACATTAGAAGATTACTTAATGTTATACTTAAGAAGTGATGTTTTATTATTAGCCGATGTATTTGAAAACTTTAGATTAGTCTGTAAAAACATCTATAATTTAGATCCATGTCATTACTATACGGCACCCTGGTCTATCTTGGGATGCAATGCTAAAAATAACAAACATAAAATTAGATTTGCTTACCGATATTGAAATGATTAATTTTTTACAAAAAGGAATTAGAGGTGGAATGGTTCAATGTTCTCAAAGACATTCTGTTGCAAACAACAAATATCTTTCTGACTACAATGACAAATTGCCCTCTAAATATTAACATATTTAGATGCTAACAACTTATATGGTTGGGCATGTCTCAATCTTTACCAGGAGTGTGATTTTGAGTGGATTGAAGATATTAGAAACTTTCATTGGAAAGTATTCCGATAGATTCTGATACTGGATATATTTTAGAGTAAGATTTGATATATCCCATAGAAAGTCATGTAGTCACAACAATCTACCCATTTTGTTGTGAAAATAAAGCACACCCAGTTCTAAAGAGAAAAAATTAATTGTGGATTTAAACAACAAACATCAATATGTACATCTATTATAAGAATTTACAAACAATGCTTAAACCACGGTCTAAAATTAATAAAATACATAGAATCCTAAATTTAAGCAGTCTAACTGGTTAAAAAGTATATTTCCTTAAATAATTTCACACCGAACAAATGCTAAAAATACATTTGAGAAAAATTTTTTCAAACTGCTTAAATACGCTGTATATGGTAAAACTATGGAAAACGTTGATAAACGTAAAAACATTAAAATTGTGAGTAAATGGGAAAATGAAGGAAAAAGACTTGGAGCTCGTGCTCTAATAGCAAAACCAGAATTTCATTCTGTTGTATATTTGAAGAAAATATGCTAGCAATTGAATTAAATAAAACGTATTCATTTTATAACAAACCCATTTATCTAGGTTTTACAATTCTAGAACTATCTAAATGGAAGATGTATGATTTCCATTATGATTATATTGTTCATAAATACAATTCAAAAGCTCAACTTAATTATATGGACACTGATTCATTCATTTATACAATGAAACGGATGATTTCTATAAAGATATAATTGATGATATCGATTCAAGATTCGACACTTCGGAATACGAATCTGATAATCGTTTTGGTATACCAAAAAAGAATAAGAAAGTATTAGGAATGATGAAGGATGAAAATAATGGTATACTTATGAAAGAATTTATAGGTTTAAGAGCTAAAATGTATTCATTTAAAACTGAAGATCATAAAGAAATCAAAAAAGCTAAGGGTGTCAAAAGTAATGTAGTTAAAAATTTAAGTCTTTCAGACTATAAGAACTGTTTGTATAATAAAAAAGTATATTATGGAAATATGATTATCTTTAAATCAAAATTACATGTTTTGTACACAGCATATATAAATAAAATTAGTTTAAGTTATTTAGATAATAAACGATTTATTTGTAATAATAATGTTAATACTCTTGCTTGGGGGCATTATAAACAAAAACTTTTAATAAATAATGA
>NW_023994226.1:407500-525895 GCF_015586225.1 Lucilia sericata | reverse complement strand
TTATGTATGTAGACCAGCGTTGCTCGTTCATGTTGTTCAAATTACGAAGATTTTCGGCAATACCCGATCGTAAACAAAACTCGTAGCAAGAGCGTAAACATACAAAAAATTGATGTCGCTTTGTTTCAAAAATTGCAAAAACAATTTGTAAAAAAACAACACAATTTGTAAACAAGAGAATTACTTGCAAAAAAAAATTTTACAAATGCATAAGAATGAAAACACATAAAAACAGTATTTTTAATACTTTTTTACACATTTTAAATAAAAAACTTTATCTTTGTGAAGAAATATATATTTTTCTTTTCTTTGAATATGTTTTATCTGTAAAATTTACTATTTTACTTGTTATGAAATTTGATCATAACTAAGTGTTTTTTAGTATTTTCTCACCACTACAATAACAGTTTCTTCGCGTCTCTGTTTCTGCGCTTGGCTGATGTAAACAAATTCCAACTCTTATTTTGGAGATTTGTTGCTTTTGTTTTTACTTTGTTAAGAAATTAACAAAGGTTTTCAATAACAGAATTGAACTATGTACACAAATAAAATCGAGAATTTTATTTCCACTTACGTATTGGTTGGTGGGGATTGAAATACTTTTTTTTTTTTTTTTTTTTTTTTTTTTCAAATAATTAAGGCACCGGGAGTGCGTTGTTTGTTTTATTTTTTTTTAAATTTAAAAAACACCTATGTTAACCGGGAGTCGTTCGGGTAGGTTAATTAATAATAAAAAATTAGCCGATATTCTTCGGCGCCAAGCCCGGCTTGTTCGTAACACTTCCCAAAATATTGCCTTTAAGAAGTGTTTGGAGACCTTCAGTCAAGGTCGGTAAGGCCGTCGTCGAAGTCGATAAGATCGTCGTGAAGATCGATCAAATCGTCTTCAACGCGACCTGACCGAACCTCGACATGCTAGCCCCCTTGCAATGGTGCAATTGTGGACCCTGTCAGCCTGCTGAGGGCCGAAACAATCTGATTTACTAGCCCCTGGGTTGAGGCTGGCATTGCCGGCGGCTGAGGAACAGCTATGGTTTGTGGTTGTTGGCGCTGTCGCTGTTGGCGTCGTAGTTATTGCTGCTGAGGTTGTTGTGGGCGTGATTGTTGTCGCCGTTGTTGTTGCTATAGTTGTTGCTGCTGTCGCTGGATTAGCAGTTGTTGCTGTTGCAGACGCTGCCGTAGGTCATTCAGCCGTTGTTGAGCTCTTTGCTGCGGTGGGTTCGTATGTTGACGATTTCCCCGCTCGTCTGCCTGTGATTTGGGTTCGCTTCTGCTGAGGACGACGATATTGCCGGGATCCCTGACCTGCATTCCCGGGATGAAGCAGGGTGTTGTGCAGATCGCAACAACGAAATACAGCTCCCAATCTGATGGGACCGAGAAAAACAATTGGAGCAGTACTTGTGAATGCGTACCGCGTACAACCTCTAATCCAATGACAACTTGCGAAACATCTTGCAGTAACGCTGCGGATGGTAGCTGAAACAGACAGCACACAATTCTGGATTTTGGGCTGGGTCCATTCTGGAAAGATATTTAAGAAACAAAGAACAGAGGCAGATTAAGGTCGAAAAAATTGGCTTTGGAACACATAGACACGACATTGTATGGACAAGAACAAACTAATCTAAAGACTTTTCACATAACGGGAGCATGCATAATTTTACTATTGGCCGGGTCATGACGCCACTAGATGTTCTAACATCAGCGACTCTTACGCGCTTATCCCGACCAACGTGTACGGCTTCTATTCTGCCTAACCTCCAGGAAGAAGCTCATCCTGGATGATATCGTTATCATCAAGGATGAGCATCATCAGTTTGTAGATCCCGTTGTGGATTCTGCCATTTGTACCTCTTGTGTAGCTCCTGAAGGTACTCATTTTTCCATCGTTGACCAAATTTATGATGGAGTGCTTTCAGTCGTTCCCAACGATTCAATAGTGACAAATTGTCAGTCGGTATTTCTGGTGCGAATACCAAAGGTGTACCGCGCAGAAAATGACTCGGAGTAAGGGCCTGCAGGTCATCTGGGTCTTCTGACATGAATTTAGAACACTTTCTATTCGAGCAAGCAGAGTAGAGAATTCTTCAAAATTAAATTTATGTGCGCCTGAAATTTTCCTGAAGTGGATGTTGAAGCTTTTAACGCCAGTTTCCCATAAACCTCCCATATGCGGGGCGCTAGGTGGAATGAACTTCCACTCAAGTCCTTTAATGGCATATTTATCAGTTTATCCTTGGAGGATTGTTTAAGAAATAATGAATACTCCTTTAGCAATGTCCGACATAACTGATTTTGGCAATTCTCGCCTAGCTATAATCGTGCAAACGCAGCTAGTAATGCTTCTGATGTTAAACTAGAGCAAGCTTCTAAATGAATGGCTCTTGTAGCAAAACATACAAAGATACATGCGTAACCTTTCATATATGGTGAATTTCGCAAATTGCCAGACTTGATCTGAAATGGACCAGCACAGTCGACACCCGTATGTGAGAACGGTAATGAGAGAGTGGATCTCTCTTTTGGCGGTGTAGCCATTATTTGCGATTTCACTTGTTGTTTATAACGAACACAGGTTAGACATTGATAAACGCATTTCTTGACTGTTCTTTTTAAACCAGGAATATAGAACTGGCTTCTTACTGCGCTCATCATAAGTGTGATGTCAGCATGGACTAGAATTTTGTGGACAAACTCCAGAAGAATTTTGCAAAATTGGGAAGAGTTGGGGATAATTATGGGAAATCGCTCACCGTACGTAAGCGGGGCATTAGTTAATCTACCATTAACCCGCATAAGACCTTGAGCGTCGAGAAATGGATTTAGAGTAAGCAGAGAGCTTTTCTTTGAAATATGCTTGGAATCCGAAAGATTCTATAAATCTTCAGAATAATGAAACTTCTGCGTTAGTCTAATATACACAATTTTTGCGTTATTAAGCTCTTCGTGAGAGAGCGTTAAACTTTCAAACTTAGTTTTCTCTAATCTTTTATTAGTAGAACGTATGAACCTATAAATATATGCTATTACGGCGAGGGCTTGCCGATATGAAGAAAATCTTTGTATTATATTGAGTTCATCTGTAACGGAACAGTGAACTTCAACTTTCCTTTGTTCCATAAGAGCTATGGCAGGTGGGTTAGATTTAGGCCAATTGTCTTGGGAGTCAAGTAGCTACATTGGTCCATACCACCATTAAGGATTTTCTTTAAGATCTTGTGGTTTACAACCTCGTGTTCCAAGATCTGCTGGATTTTCATGGGTTAAAACGTGGTTCCACTTAGCATTATCAACATTTTCAATGATTTGAGATGTTCTATTGGCAACATATGTTTTCCAAACTGATGGATGTTTTTGTAACCATGCTAATACTATAGTGGAATCTGGCCACAGGAAAAGTTGATGAATTTTAAATGAATTGTTAGTTAGAGTTTGTTTAATTAGTTTCGAGAGCAGTAATGCCCCACATAACTCTAACCGAGGAAGACATACACGTTGCAACGGCGCAACTTTGCTTTTCGCTACTAGCATCACAGATGCATCACAGAAACCATGGATCTGGATTTTGCTATCTGGATGGAAATGGATCCATGTGGGGATTTGAATGGATCTTATGTGTGTAAAATCTTCTAAGAAAATGTTCCACCTTGAAAGAGTCTGAGGTTTCACATCTTCATTCCCATCCAACCCCATCTTGCCACAATTCATGTAGAAGGATCTTTGCTTGAACAATAATGGTCGTTAGCCACCCTGCGGGGTCAAACCATTTTAGCAACCGCGGACAAAATTGTTCTTTTTGTTACTTTTGATGCGAAATCGGGAATTTCGACTTTATAAGTGAAGGAATCACTGTATGCATTCCACTGAATACCTAACGTTTTCGTAGAGCTCGAATCCTAAAGTTTTAAGAAATCTGCACTTAAAACATCTTCAGTTGGAATATTTTCTAATAATTTGCTATTATTTGCCGTAATTTTTTTAAGTGGAAATCCAGCTGATTTTAAAGACTTTATTAATTGACTTTGCGCTTCTAGGGCTGAAGCCAAAGTATGTCCACCAGCTAAAAAATCATCGACATATGTTTCATGTCTTATTATATGAGATGACAAAGGAGACTGTCTCTCTACATCTATTGCTAACTACAGCAACGTTCGTATAGCTAAATACGGTGCACAATTCACTCCGAAAGTGAATGTTAACAGCTCGTAATCTTCAATATTGCTTGAAGTTTTTGTTCTATACAAAATTCTCTGAAACGGACAATCTGCTTCGGTTACTAATATTTGGCGATACATTTTTTCGATATCACCATTAAAAACGTATCTATATAAACGCCAATTTAAAATAACTGACATTAAGTCAGATTGTAACGTTGGACCAATATGTAATACATCATTCAACGAAAATGAGCTTTTAGTTTTGCGAGAACCATTGAAGACTACTCTAACTTTTGTAGAAATGCTTTCTGGTCTTAATACAGCATGATGAGGTAAATAGTATGAAAAATAATTCCCATCTTTACAAATTTCGGAAGAATTTGTTTTCTTCATATGACCCAATGTTATATATTCTTCTAAAACATCATTATAAATCTGTTGAAGATCTTTTTTTTGCTGCGAATCTGGAAAATTGCAAATACAAGTTTTCTGGAAATTCTTGTTTAAAAGGAAGTTTTACAACATATCTGCCATTACTTCTGCGATATGTTGTCTTTTTATAAAGTTCTTCACAGTAGAGATCTGTTTCTGATAGAACTTTCGATTTTGGAATCTGTTCCCCAAAATAGTCTAAGCGTTGAGCTTATTTTATCATTTTCTTCCTTATTTTAAATATTAGCAGTTAGGGAAACGCTATGTAATTTCATTGGGTCATAAATATACCATCCATAGATGAAATTTTGAGCAAGTAGATTGCCTAAAATATTCTTTTGTATTCCATTTTGAATGATATATGGAATAATATCACTACCGATTAGAATGTCTATTTGTGAAGATACCAAGAAATGCGAATCGGCTAATTCTAGATATTTTATTTCTGAGAGATCAGCGTTTGAAATCGTAAAGCTTGGCATAAATTTGGTCAAATTTGGAACTATTATAACTTGGGTACTGAGTGAAAACTGGTGGTTTTTTCTACACATAGTAATGTTAGATATTTTACTTGAATTTTGCTACCACTGTACCCTCTAATCTACAAATTTCAAAAATTGCATTTTGAGTTTTTGATATTTTGTTAGTTAAAAACGATCGTTTTGATCCCGAATCTATTAGAGCTCTAACTGTAAATATTTCTCCTAAATGTAAAATTTCTACTAGAGCTGTAGGTAATAAAATATCATCATCATTGACAGAAAAGTTTGTTTGTGTGTTTGTCTTGTGTACTGTAGACATTGAGCTACATTGGCGGTTGGCGGTTTATTGTATCCTCCGGTTGCTGAGAGCGATCAGCATGAAACGTATTAGACGTTTCGTTTTTATTTGGCTTATTCTTCTTATTATTGGAATAATTACACTGTAAGTATGTCAAAAAGACACAGAAAACGCCGAGACACCTAAACTTAATTTTTGGTCGTAGAATCTAGTGGCATACTCCGTTTTGAAAAGTTGGGTCAAAATCGGGAGATATTGCGTTTTAAAGTATGAACTTTTATGAGGTGATATTTTATTTTTTTAAATTTTGAAAAAAGTTTTCACGCATAGACATACGAACTAATTATGAAAAACTAAATGTATATGCATAATAATTCAAATGGACTCTAGTTTCATGTATTTATTTACTTTTCTATGTGTGTGAGTTTTGCTTTTTAAATTTAAATAATCAAAAATCACCTCAGAAACAGTTCAAATTTGAAAATGCAATATCTCCCGATTTTGACCCAACTTTTCAAAACGGAGTATGTCACTAGATTCTACGACCGAAAATTAAGTTCACGTGTTTCGGCGTTTTTCTGTGTCTTTTTGAAAGTTGAAATTTTACGTACAGTGTTATCCAAATGAAGTAAGCTGTGGTGCTTGTTCTTACCCTGGACACATGTAAAAACGCTTTGACAATTTGTATTTGTGTGAGCTGAAGACAAACAATTACTACAAATTTTGTTTTTTTCTACATAGTCAATTCTCTGTTTTACTGAAAAGTTTTGAAATTTAGGACAATTTCGAATGATATGTGTTTTATTACATAATTTGCAAAGCATATCATCATTCTTCGATTGAGCTTCTTTGTTCGGGTTTTCATATCTAGCTTTATATTATAATTTATATTATAATTTCTACCCTGATTATGATATGGAACATAAGCTGGGTTTTGACTTCTGAATGTAGATATTCTTTCCATTACCTGATGTCTATTTATTAAAAATTCTTCCATTTCTGCCCAGGAAGGTAAACGAGTTGGAGAACTCAACGATTGCTCCCAAAGAGCTAATGTTTCATCAGGTAATTTTGTGGAACACAAATATATTAGGATTGGATCCCATTGATCGGTTCGTATACCATGAGCCTTTAAAATTGATAAACAATCGCTAATAGTAGTTTGAATCCTGATTATCTACTAAAATGCGCTTGTTCTCATATCGCGCCCTTAACGCGTCCCACGCCAGTAAATAATTCTGATCTGAAAGCGGATATTTAGCTACAATACTACCTGCTTCGCCCTTTGTTTGATATGATATAACTTTTGAGCCTGTGTCAATCGAGGGTGATTACCATAAATGGCGGTAAACATATCGCGGAATGATGGCCATTCCTCATAATCCTCATAAAATTCCTGAGTATCACAAGGAGGAACCTTTATACAAATCTCCGAATCATTAAATGTGGCATTAATGTGATACATTTTCGAAGTATTGAACAAAGTAGAGTTAGTCGGTTGATCGGGCCTTAGACCTTGATTACTAGAAGCTCTGTGCATCTTTAATTGGTCCGTCATATTAGCCTTGGTACGTTGATATTCGTTCTTAACCGACCCAAATCTTACTTTGGCAGTGCATTTTTCGCTCTCAGGAATAACATTCTCATTAGTTGAAATTAAATCCTCAAAGGCTTTTCGAACTGATTGCCAGTCCTCTTCAAGGGATTGCAATTTCGTCTCGAGAAGTGACTCGGTTAAATTTTCCAATGGAGTTATATCAAACTTGGAACAAGATTTAACTAAATTATCGCATTCTAAAGCGAACTTAGCACATAATGTGGAGCCCATTATTAAAAAAGTTCAAATAAATTGTTTAAAATGGAAAATTTAAAAAGCCAAATGAGAAAACTAATATATAAAAAAATCAAATCGATGAATAGAATAACTAACAAGTATAACAGTAAGTGACCTGGACTAATATTATCTAATTTGACCGTTGGTTGAAAAATATTGAGAAAAAAAATTCCGTATGCAAGTCCTATAATGTACCTAACATACCGAATTTAATTGCGTAGAGTGACCGTTAATCACGAAAATAAATTTCCAAAAAGTTAAATAAAAAATCTTTTAATTGAAAAAATATTACAAAATAGTTCCGTTTACAGGTCCTATATTGTACCTAATATGCCGGATCTAACAGCGTAGGGTGACCGCTAATTCGCGAAAATATTTTTCCAAAAAGATTTTACTCGAAATTTAATTAAAAATTTAAGGAGGCTGACTTCAGGAGAACGACAATCCGAGCAATATTTCAAGCTTCAGGAAAGTAGCCCTCGCTAAAAAAACACTTCCCAAAGACTGACTCCAGATATTCTGGCAAGGCCTTCCAGATGGTTTTACACATCTCTCCAGTCATGCCATCAATACCTGGCGATTTTCATTTCAAATCTTTCCAAGATCGGAGGGTCAACCACTTCCCAGGGGGGAGTTGAACAGCACTCTCCTCACGAGGAGAGAAAACATCCAACAGAAGGCTCATGCAATCCCCCTATGTTGACAATACAGTATCGCCAACATGAAGTGATCCCAAGTCTTCATGTCTACTTCTTCCCCTGCAGATACGGTAAACCGCACCCCAAGGGTCATCGCTATTGTCTCGTACAAAGTCTCTCTATTCGTCCTCTTTTACCCTAACAATCATGTCCATATACGTACGTAAGGCCGAAAGATAGTCAGCTTTGCGCTGAACTAAATCCTCTGCGTTAGTGCATCTGGATCTCTGGAATCGCTTCCGGAGACGCCTAACAGACCTTCGCATCAGATCCAGTTCACGAGTCCACCACTTCTTGTCTTGCGACGTCGGCCCAACATCTATCGTCAGTATCCTAAAGTCATAAATCGGCACCTCTGAGGCCACCGATCGGAAGTACCCTGCGTAAGGGTCCCAGTCAACATCCCGAGTCTGGTCTGTCCTAACAGTTCGTCCTCTGCAATAGACCGTAAACTCAATGAGCCTATGGTCACTTACACTCCAGCCATTACACACCCTCCGTCAAAAGTATACAGGTCACTCGGCTCATTCACCACCATGACGCACTTGGTAACCAGCCATTCGCTAAGCATAACTCCTCGCATATAGTTCTGATGGCCAGGGGCTAACCTGTCCATCTCACTGAACCACATACAAGAGCATGCTTTTGCGTCTAAGCTTAGGATTACAGGATAACTACTCGCGAGGAGTAGCACCAAATCCGAGTAACTTAAGTACGGTTCCAATGGATAACCAAACCTACAGTACACACTAACCAGGATCAACCTACCGAAATTACCTTCGACGGAGATACTAACACCTAACTGGCTGCTATTCAAAACTGTACAGTCCAAGTCACTGTCACACACAATAACAGCCGCCTTACCCCGTCGTCAGTAAACGACCGTACACCCCCGGCAATCCTCTTATGTGGCCACCCGAGGTATACGGCTCCTACAAAAGTCGCACCCCGGACACAGCATGCCCCAATTCGCACATCACTGCATAAGACCGCTCACAGTTGAGCTGCAAAATATGTATGAAGTTGGGATCCATGGCTTCTAATGTCTAGCATTCGATCTAGCGACCATGGCACTAAACACCGGACAGGCGGCTGACATCATGAGATGATCCGCCGGAAGCCCCATTCAGCATTCCCTCACCCTATGATCAAAGCCCAGGCATCTGAAGCAGCTGGGCACAGCGTCTTGTGGGCGAACCATAAACGAGAACCACTTTATATAGCACCAGCCATTGTCCAGCAATTGCTGCATGGCTTCGCTACTGCCCTTTCAACCACCGCCCTTAACCACAACCGACCACGTCTTAACAGGCTTCGGTAGATTGGCTGGAACAACCGCAGGCGTCACAGCAGTAGGAGCTATCCTTCTAACCTTATGGTAGCCACCGCACAAAGGGTTGATTTTGGGAAAAATGGAGATTAACTGAAAAAGTAAAATTAGTTTTTTTGTAAATTTCTTTTTATTCGATTAAAGAGTACAAAATTATACATCTAGTACACTAGTATAAATTTCAATGTCATATCTTGTTGAATTTTTCTGCTACAGAGTTTTAAACTTGAGAATTTTTTTTTGTTTTTGTAAAAAGTTGAAATAATTTAAATTCGGATTATTTTGAAACTGTATAACCTCTTTTAATACTTTAAAAGTGATATTTTTATTATGGAATCATGAACTTCAGTCAATTAGGATTTTAAAAAAGATGTTGAAAATATTTGTAGAGACGAGCAAAACCACTCGCGTGATTATCGTGAATCACGCGTGATATGAAATTATTGTGATTTTTACTTATTTTGCATTCATTCCCGTGGTCGTAATCATGGTGAGTCATAAATATATTGTTTGATTTTTCTTTGCACTCTACTATACTATACTTACATGGTTGTGGGTAAAAGGTACTCACGACCTCAACTCTAGTTTAGACAAAGCATTGTGGGCTAGTTTTTATTACTTAGTTCATTCTAATCAGCATTTTTTGATCCTGCTATGTCTGATAAAAGCAATTTATATGAAAAGAAAACTCCTTCCAATAGACAGTGACACATCAGAAGGTGAAAGTATTTCAGATGAAAAATAGTTATGAGGTGGTTTATGAATAGGAGTATAATAATTTTTAGCACCATGGGGAATATTAACGAGTTTATCACATTTTTTAAAATAATAATAAATAATTTAACACATTTTTAAAAAACATATTTAAAAATGGTTAATTATCGCTTCTTATTTCCAAATTAAAGGAAATTGATAAGTCATGCTCATATTCAATAATAGTGTCAAATAAGCCAAAAATAAATATTTATAACTTTTTTTTATGAAATGGTTTTGCTTTGAGTGTATTTCATTAAGTTTTCAAAAATGTTGCAAAATTATTGAAATCGATCTAAACCCAAATTTTGAATTTAAAGTAATTTTTTTCTATATATATACAAAACTGGATTAATTTTTTGTTTATTTTTCAAATAGTACAAAGTATATACCTTCATTTCCAATTTAACTTTTTAAGTTGTCGCTTTTCAGCCTTCTTCTTGCTCGCAGGAGCCATATCAAACAAATCAATAAACCAAAAAATTCAACCAAAGAAAAGCAAAATCGTCAACAGTAAAACAAAAAAAAAAACAAGTAAGAAAGTATAGTCGGGCGTGGCCGACCATATGATACCCTACACCAGTTATGAATATTAAATGTGATTTATTTTTCATAATAAAACATTTATCTTCAATATTCCCTTGTTCCGATACATTTAAGCAATTTATGGATGAAAAACTAATTTTCTGAAAGAGGCTTTATATGGGGGCTAGGGGGCAAATATGGACCAAGCCCGATAAAATTTTGCGAATATGTTTACATTTACATAATATTTTATTGTGGTGAATTTCATCGGGATATTTGTGTTTATAAGTTAATTTGGGACATTCAAGTAATTTTCTGAAGGGGACTTTGTATGGGAGCTAGGGTCAAATGGGACCCGATCTTTATGAAATTTGGCAGGGTCATCAAGACTTTTATAAAACTTAGTTGTGCCGTAATTTATCGATATATATGTATATTTAACATAATTATGAGCACAGAAGCCCTTTTCGGGGGGTTCTGTTCTATGGGGGCTAGGTGAAATAATGGACCGATTTTAACCATTTTCAATAGGCTTCGTCCTTGGGTCAAATAAAACGTGCGTGCCAAATTTCATCCAATTATCTTGATTGCGACCTGTACCTTGCACACAAGGTTTACATGGACAGCCAGCCAGCCGGACGGGCGGACGGACATAGCTTAATCGACTCAGAAAACGATTCTAAGCCGATTGGTATACTTTAAGGTGGGTGTAGGACGAATATTTTTGTATGTTACAAACATCAGCACAAATCCAATATACCCTCCCCACTAAAGTGGTGTAGGGTATAATTATCGGACAAAATAAAGTGCAAAAGTGCTCATGCTACATTATTTCATCGAAAAATCTGTTAAATGATTATTGAATATGGAATTTTTTTTTAATTCATTTAGTTTATATACAATGCTAAAAAAATAACAATAAAACAAATGTATTTCACCGAAAATTTTTCTGTATAACATTTAAAATTAAAGTAAATTCACTTTTTTGTCGGACAAAATAAAGTGTAAATGTTATATATCATTATTTTAATTTAAATGTATATCAACATTTTTTATCTATTTTGGTTCTGATTTGAATATCTGGTTCTACTCAAGCCATTTTTGTATTTTTTTTACCATTATTATTCGCAATAGCCTTCCTTTCCCCTTGCTTTGCCAAATACTATTATTTTCAAAAGAAATCCGTTTTTGTTCGCTATTTCAGCGGAATTTTTTGATCAATTGTGGTCAAAAATTAATCTATTGGATTTAGGGCGATGCTCTGAGTAGGTATAGAATGTTTCAGTGTTTTTTTCTTACAATAATGTTTTTAACCTTTGTCGTGTGTTTGAAGTCATGAATCTGTTGAGGCATTAATTCTCCCAAACCCATTTTTACGGCATTTATTTAAAAATTTTTATTAAATACGCTCGTGAATTGCTCATTTGTTATAGCTTACTCCATTTTTACTAAGATTCCCGCTCCTAAAGTTGAATATCACTCATCTGACCAACTACGTAAATTTGAGCTAAAAAATACGAAATTAAATACTAAAATCGAAAAAAATTTCCATGCTTTTAAATATGTTGGTGAAAGATTGAAAGTATGGGTCAGATGACTCTTCGTAAGTGTCCAATTTTTAACGTTAGGTGTGGAGATCCTATGTGAAATTTATTTAAAAAGCTCCAATGAACACTATGTGAGCATATTACAGTCAAATCTTAAGATCAGTGCCTTAGAAATGGACTTGGGCAACTTTATATTTCGGCAAGATAACAAGCTTAAGCACTTGATAATGTTAAAAAAATAACATTACTGTAGAAAAAATCACTGAAAAATTGAAATAAGTTGCTCAGAACACCGCCCTAAATCCAATAGATTAATTTTGGACCACAATTTATCAAAAAAATTCCGATGAAATTGTGATCAAAAACGGATTTCTTTTGAAAATTATCATATGGGGAAAGCAAGGGGAAGGGAAAGCGATTGAAAATAATAATTGAGAACAAAATTACCAAAATGGCTTAAGTAGATTCGAATATTAAAATCAGAACCAAAATAGATAAAACATTTTGATATACAAGAAATTTAAATAATGATGTATAAAATTTACACTTTATTTTGTCCGACAAAAAAATTAATTTACTTTAATTTTAGATGATATATAGAAAAATTTTAAGTACAATAATTCAGTTTTATGGTTATTTTTGTAGCATTGTATATAAACTAAATGATTTTGAAAAAAATTTCCATATTCAATAATCATTTAACCGATTTTTCGCTGAAAGAATATAGCATGAGTACTTTTGCACTTTATATTATCCGATAGTGTACATATAGGGTAAATGCCCCTAATATAGTGAGTTCACCAACCATAGGCAAAATTGGTAATACAGTATAAAACCATCTTACCTCACGAATGACTCAAACCGTGAGCTGTCTTACCGACTTCTGGTCTGAGGTACAAACAGGTTGGAACTGCCTTATCGACCCAGTTTAGCGGATATACCAACCAGTGCACCAATCTAACAACTGCACTTGCCTGGCCTGGCAACATTAAAACTCTGGCCGGTGTTTGACCTTCGAGCCAGAGATTCACCTTGATACTCCGCTGGCAAAAGGAGTCTCAAAACACTTTGATTATTTTTTGCAAATCAAAAATAAACACACACACTTAATGTACACGTGTACACAAAATAATATCGTCCAGCAACCGAATTTTGTTATCCGGCTGTATCCGCGAAATCCACAAATATTTTTACAAAATATTTACACCACCGAAAACCGAGGAGTCCAAGCTACAAAATGAGCAATCGCTTTTCACTAAATTCGCCTGAAAACACTATCAAAATCACTTGCGAGTTTAAGCTTGTAGAAAACACGTCTGTTCACTACAAAATACACAGCAAGAATGATGATTGGCCACGGGCAATAGTATTGATCAGACCTGGGCGATTTCCATTAATTTTGTATTAACATTATATTAAAAAAATTTATTTAAAGTAAAAAAATATTGCATTAACATTAAATTTTTTAAATTTAATGCATTAAACTTTGAAAATGGGCCATATCGGCCCATGTTTTCGCATAGCCCCCATACAAGTGGCCCCCCGAAAAACAATGTAAACAGTCATAGATTGTTTAAAAACATAAGTATGTCAATGAAATTCTACATAAACAAGTTTTATATGAGCCAAAATCTCTCTCTAAAAAATTGTAATATAGCGATGAAATTCGACTCACTTACAAATTGTATATGGATCGGTCAATAATTGACCCTTATAAGGTCCCCTTCAGAAAATTACATTAACCCTCATTAATAGCTTAAAACAAGTAAGAAAGTATAGTCGGGCGTGGCCGACCATATGATACCCTACACCAGTTATGAGTATTAAATGTGATCTATTTTTTATAATAAAGCATTTATCTTGAATATTATCTTGATTCCGATTTATTTAAGCAATTTATTGACGAAAAACTAAATATCTAAAAGAGGCTTTATATGGGGGATAGAGGCTTTATATGGGGACAGTGTTAATAAATGAATTGCGGATATTCAAGTCACTTTCTGAAGAGGGCTTTGTATGGGGGCTAGGGTCAAATGAAGTCCGATTATTTCGAAATTCGGCAAGGTCAACCTTGTATAAAACTTACTTGTGCGAACTTTCATCGAGATACATTTATATTATACATAATTAAGAGCTCAAAAGCAGTTTTCGGGTGGTTCAGTTGTATGGGGTCTAGGTGACCGATTTTAACCATTTTCAATAGGGATCGTCACTGGGTCAAAACAAACGTGTATTCCAAATTTTATCAAATTGTCTTGAAAATTGCGACCTGTACTTTGATAACAACGTTTACATGGACACACGGACGGTCGGACGGACGGATATCGTTAAAAGAAAGTGATTCTGAGTCGATCGCTATACTATAAGGTGGGTATAGTACTAATATTTTAATGCGTTACAAACATCAGCACAAACGCATAATACCCATCCCACTATAGTGGTGTAGGGTTTAAATACAAGTATAGCTATAAGCCAAAACATCTCTACCAAATTTTATAAGCCAAAACCTCTCTACCAAATTTTATGCGGAGCGGTCCATAATTGACCCTATCGCCCATATAAGGTCCCCTTCAGAAAATTACTTTAACGCCATCAAAAAATCTCTTTAACGCTCAATACAGGCATAACACACATAAGTTTCATGCAAGTCAAAATATTTCTACCAAAATTTATGTGGATCGGTCAATAATTGACCCTACCCCTCATATAAGGTCCCCTCCAGAAAATGACTTTAACGTTAAAAAAATACGAGTATAGCGATGAAATTCGACAAACATAAGTTCCATGCGAGCCAAAATCTCTCTATAAAATTGTATATAGATCGATCTATAATTGACCCTACCCCCAATATAAGGTCCCTTTCAAAAAACTACTTTAACGGTAAATACTGGCTTAAAAATACAAGTATAGCAATGAAATTTGACATAAGTAAATATCTTACGAGCAAAATACTCTCTACCAAATTTTATGTGGATCGATCCATAATTGACCCTACCCCCCATATAAGTCCCCTTCATATAATTACTTTAACGCCAAAACCTAAGAAACTTTTATAGGAACGTATTTCATGCGGAAAGTGTGGGGAATTGATATTCGATGTAAACATATTTTATATGAACCAAAATCGGTCTAAAAAAATTATGAAAAACGGGTAATAATTCACCCTACCTCTCATATAAGGTCCTCCACAGTAAATTTGATGAGAAAGTGCAAATACTTATTAAGTAATTCATAATATTAAAGTATAATTTTGTATACTTAATATATAATTTTTTGTTTTATTTCTGTTATTCCTCTAATTATATAGAGCATTATTCAAATGGATCGTATTTTTTCGAAATTTTGAACTTTTGTGTTATATTGTCCCCAAGTGCCTTAAAAGGTTAATATAGCTTTCTTTTGCCCTATTTTAAATATCGGACTTTATACGATAAATTCCGGTCATTTTTGGTAAATATAGCCGACAAATAAATAATATTACGATATCTTACACTGAGAATTCACAAATATTGCAAAATTTGACCCATGAACTCCACAGTTATGGGTTAAAAATGTCCGATTTGAATAAAACTTTGGATATATACTTCCTATTATCTGTACTATAATACCATGAAAATACTTTATCTAAAATATTACAAGAAAATGCGGTTTTCCGGAAATCCGCCGAGTTCAAATCGCAGGTACAGCTAAACTGTAAGAAGTATTGATCTATTTTTTACTGTTTTATTGCCTTATCTATTGTCTATAAATCCCCATGAGATCTCCTAAAAATTTTAAAATTACTTTAATAAAGTTTCAAAAAAACTGAAATTGGAGATTTAAAACGGCCGTTGAAAAATCAAACTAATATTCGTGTAATTATAGATATATTTTAAGTAACAAAATGTTTTTTTTAGAATATATCCCAAAAAAGGGAAATTTGTTCGTCACATTTTGAATTTATGTGCTGTGAGGCACGTTAATGGCCTGGGGAATTTGCAATAACTTTTAAAATTTGTAACCAATTTTTGTGTTTTATATCTTTCCGAAATGCTTATTATTACATTACGATTCCTTTACAATAAAGTGCAACATTTATTATTAAATTTATATGGTTAAAAATGTCCGATTTGAATAAAACTTTGGATATATACTTCCTATTATCTGTACTATAATACCATGAAAATACTTTATCTAAAATATTACAAGAAAATGCGGTTTTCCGGAAATCCGCCGAGTTCAAATCGCAGGTACAGCTAAACTGTAAGAAGTATTGATCTATTTTTTACTGTTTTATTGCCTTATCTATTATCTATAAATCCCCATGAGATCTCCTAAAAATTTTAAAATTACTTTAATAAAGTTTCAAAAAAACTGAAATTGGAGATTTAAAACGGCCGTTGAAAAATCAAACTAATATTCGTGTAATTATAGATATATTTTAAGTAACAAAATGTTTTTTTTAGAATATATCCCAAAAAAGGGAAATTTGTTCGTCACATTTTGAATTTATGTGCTGTGAGGCACGTTAATGGCTTGGGGAATTTGCAATAACTTTTAAAATTTGTAACCAATTTTTGTGTTTTATATCTTTCCGAAATGCTTATTATTACATTACGATTCCTTTACAATAAAGTGCAACATTTATTATTAAATGCCAAAATTTGAGCAAAAATTGAAAAAAATCGATTTTTTTCCCCTTGTAAATGCACTTGGAAACTTCAGAGCCGTTGCGGCACCTGTTAACGTTATCCTATCAGCCTAATTTTTTGCATTACATAGTTTTACAACCTAGAGATTCTGGAGGGGGGACGGCCTGTCGGACAATTATTTTTTTCCTTCACACAAGCTTGGAACACTCTAATATACATATATAGCTATTTGATAATAGGTGATGTGCATTAAAGTGATTTTCGAAAGAGGCTTTGTATGGGACCCATCGTGAAAAAAATTTAAAACAACATTTTGTATACTAAAATAATGTCTGTGTCAAATTTTGCATGGATATCATTGTTTGGTAATGAGTAATGTGAATATAAGTGATATCTGGGACGCGACCTTCGATCGTGAATTTTTTTTTTAATAAAATTTTTGTAAACTAAATTAATATTTGTTCCAAATTTTGTAAGGATATCATTATTTGATAATGAGTTATGTGCGTTTAAGTGATTTTTTGGGAGGGGACCTTGTATGGGAGCTATAGTGAACAAATTTTACAGTATCATCTATATATACATATATACAAATGAATGTGTGTTTGCATGTTTGTTTGGACTTTATAGCCCAGCAAAAAATTCTGCTTGCGTGGAAGCAATTTTGTAAGGGAGACTAAATCTGAAATCACTTACTGTTGCGCATTAAAAGTACATGATTTTTGTTTGAGATGAGCCACTTAGCAGCAATTGAATCCAAAAAGCGCTTATTTAATAGCAACTAGTTGCACTTATATCATGTATTTTATATTTTATTAGATCTGTGCTTTATGTATGCGCTTCATTAATGCTCCTATGTAAGGCATTATTGAATATATTCTATTTATACGTTACTAAAACCCTTTTAATAATAATTTTGTTTTTTATTTTAATATAAAATATCAAAACCAAATTTAAAAAATATAAATAAATAAATACAAAACCTTAAATTGAGTTAAAATGTAGCATCCCGCGTCTCCTCTGTGATTTCTTCCTCCATATCACTCTATCTCTTTTTTTATACCCACCATCAAAAAAAATGGGGGGTATATTGATTTTGTCATTCCGGTTGTAACACATCGAAATATTGGTCATAGACCCACAAAAGTATATATATTCTGGGTCCTCATTAAATTCTAAGACGATCTAGCCATGTCTGTCCGTCCGTCCGTCCGTCTGTCTGTGTGTTGAAAGCACGATAGAGTCCCTATGGCTAGAGGGTTGAAATTTCACATAAATATTTCTTATAGGTAAGGTTTGTTTGGTATTGAAAATGGGCAATATCGGTCCACGTTTTCGGATAGCCCCCGTTTTCGGCCCCTGGAAAAGCAGCTTTAACAGCCATAACTTGTTTAAAAATACGAATATAGCGATGAAATTCGACATAAGTAAGTTTCATACAAGTCAAAATCTATCTAAAAAATTTTATGAGGATCGGTCCATGATTGACCCTACCCCCCATATAAGGTCCCCTTCAGAAAATGACTGCAACGCTCATTAATGGCTTAAAAATACGAGTGTAGCGATGAAATTCGACACAGATAAATTTAATACGAACCAAATTCTGTCTACCAAATTTTATGAGGATCGATCCATAATTAACCCTACCCCCCTATATAAAGTCCCCTTCAGAAAATTACTTTAACGCTTATAACTGGCCTAAAAAATACGAGTATATAGATGAAATTCAACATAAGTAAGTTTCATTCGAGTCAAACGAGGTTTGATGGTGGGTATATAAGATTCGGCATGGCCGAATATAAGAGTGTTATATTGTTCTGGTTGTTTTATTTTTTTTAGAATTTCAACCCTCTAGCTCTCTCCATTGGGACTCTATCGTGCTTTCAACAGACAGACAGACAGACAGACGGACGGACAGACATGGCTAGATCGTCTTAGAATTTAATGAGGATCCAGAATATATATACTTTTGTGGGTCTATGACCAATATTTCGATGTGTTACAAACGGAATGACAAAATCAATATACCACCCATCTTTTTTGATGGTGGGTATAAAAATAAAAACTTGTTTTACTTGTTTATATTTGTCAATTAGCAACAATTTCTTTTTAAACAACGGAAAAGAAAAAAGTAAGAAATTACTTTTTTCTTTAATAAGATATGAGTATATTTAAAATGTGATATAGGAGGGTGTGATGAACTTCACATTTTTTCTGAAAGGATGTTTTTATAGAGCTAAGGTCAAATGAGATCCAATCTTGACACTTTTATGCTTATACAAAACGAATTCGAAAAGTCCGGTTATATGGGGATATGCGAAATAATGTACTGATTTTAAGTATATCTAATAGGTTTCGTAATTGCCCCATTTGAGGATGATTTTGGTAATTATCTCGAAAATGGCGAGCGCAAAAGGTTAACATGGACGCACAGATGAATATTATGATAAAATATTAAAAATGATCCAGATTTAGAAATAAGTTCCAAAAATCGATTTTCTAAAACTAAAGTATGCATTCTAAGTAAGCATACTTATAAGATATACCAGAACTTTAAAAATTACAAAACCACTGCCTTACTTTACTGCATTTTGGAAGCTTTTTTTAATTAAGTTAGCATTGTATTGCTTCTATCCAATTTTATCCCTTACATTTTCTGATAATTTTTTGCTGGGAGACTGCTAAACGGCTGGAGCGATTTTCCTGAAATTTCGACAGTGTCTTCCTGTATGTCTGGAAAATGCTACCTTTTGTTTTGGAATTTCAAGTTAGTCTTAAAAGTTGCATATCTCAGAAACTGCAACAGCTAGAGCCCTAAAATGTTTTACGAAAAACTTTGACATCCATAAGAATATTTGAGGACAAAATGGGCGGAATAGCTATGGTGGGCGTGGCAGCTTACATATTAAGAAAATATGAAATCAGTATATCTGAGAAAATATAACATTTAGAGTCCTCAAATTTTGTCAATATGATTATTTAGGGCAAAAAGTGGGCGTACTATCATTAGGGGGCGTGACACCTCCCATATAATTTAAATACAAAAATTCGGTTATCTTGGAAATTATTGGGGTTAGAATCTTCAAATTTTGCACGAAGAACCTTAACATCCATAGGGGGAGCGGCACCTCCCACATAAATTAAATACAGAAATTCGTTTATCTGGGAAATTAATAGAACTAGATTCTTAAAATTTTTCACGTAGAACTTTAATATTCATCTAAACTTTTCGGTGAAAAATAGGCGGACTTTCATCAAGGGGGCTTAGAACTCCCATATGAATTAAATAGAAAAATCTGTATATCTGAGAAACTATTAGAGCTAGAATCTTCAAATTTTACATGAAGAACTTTACATTTAAATCTTTATTGACGTTTGGAAAAATGGACGAACCTGCAATAATTTGAATGGCATCTCATTATATATATGAAAAACTATTATAGTTAGAATCTTCAAAATCGTTAAGTGGGTTTTTAATTTATATTGCTTTTAGGGTAGCAAAGCACACTGGGTATAGCTAGTTTCTATATATAAAAGCAATAATTGTACCAAAATTTGTATGAATACCATTATTTAATAATGAGTTATGTGTGTTTAAGTGATTTTCGGGAGGGGAGCTTGTATGGGACCAAATATGGACCGATCATGAAACAATTTTACAGTATCATTTCTATATATAAAGGCAATATATGTGCCTAAATTTGTAAGGATTCCATTATTTGGTAATGAGTTTTGTGCGTTTAAGTGATTTTCGGAAGGGGACCTTGTATGGGAGATATAATCAAATATAGACCGATAGTGTTTACAGTATCATTTCTGTATATAAAGGCAATATTTGTGCAAAATTGTGTATGGATACCACTATTTAATAATGTGTAATGTGCGCTTAAGTGATTTTTGGGAGGGGACCTTTTATGGGAGCTACGGCTAATTATGGACCGATTCAGAACATGTTTCCTCTATACGAATTCAATTGACATAAAACTTTCACTTGTAAAAGTTTGTATAGATATTGTCATTCTACCAGAAGTTATTAACAAATATTGCATTTTCCGGGAATAAGGACATTTGCATGGTAGGTGTATGAAATTGTGGACCGATTCCGCCTATTTTTAACAAGAATCAAGCTTTCATATAGAAACAATTGTGTGCTGATTTTTATGAAATTATATTAAATAGTTTTGTGAAAATTGTATTAAAATTTGTTAAAAAAAGCTTATTTTTTCATAGTTTTTTTAAATTTTGATTCATAACTCTTTCCGATGTAAACCGATTTTGCTCATTTTCAATACCAAACTGCTTAGGACAATAGTGAATTTGTTGGCCGAATTTCATTAATTTATTTAGCATTGTTTTTACGTGTGCGTGTTTTACACAGACACACGGACGGACATAGCAAAATCGACTCAGAATTTGATAAGGACTGTATATACTTTGTTAGGTCTCAGTGAATATTTATTGATGTTACACACGGAATGACAAACTTATATATACCCTCTTTCACCACTGATGGTGGTGGAGGGTATAAAAAAATGTATTTAATGTTCATAGTAATCCCCAAGTACTTGACCTCAGTCACATACTTGAGGGCCACATTGCCAGAACGTTAGCACGGGGGACAAGCCGGTGATAAGCTGTGGGCACCCACGTACAACATCTTTCCAAACCGTGCAGCTGCCACCAACAATACAAGCTTTCCGACTTGGCAGTTCAGTTCTTGAAGCATACGCAAAATTGCACTCCAGGAGAGATAATCAAACGCACCCTTAAAGTCCACAAATATGACTAAGACATATTTGGCCATAGAATTACTCACATTTCTGCGCGCATGTTGCCAATCGTCCTCAACACTCATGCCCTCTTTAAATCCAAACTGAAACTCAGAAGATGACGGCCAAGTACTGGAAGGAGACCGGTTAAGAGCGAGGATTACTCCTTACTCTATCAGGAGACTTCAGGAGAAATATTCCAAGCTTCAGCACTGCCTTCCAGATGCTTTTACACATCTCTCCAGTCATGCCATCAATACCTGGCGATTTTCTACTTTTGACGCGGTAGACACTGTCAGATATTTCAAATCTTTCCAAGATCGGAGGCCCATCCACTTCCCCAGGGGAAGTTGAACAGCATTCTCCTCACGAGGGGGAAAAAACAACCAACAGAAGGCTCGTGCAGTCCCCCCATGTTGACAATACAGAATCGCCAACATGAAGTGATCCCAAGTCCTCATGTCTACTTCTTCCCCTGCAGATACGGTAAACCGCACCCCTAGGGTCATCTCTATTGTCCCGTGTAAAGTCTCTCCATTCGTCCTCTTTTACCCTAACAATTATGTCCTTATACGTACGTAATGCCGAAAGATAGTCAGCTTTGCGCTGAACTAAATCCTCTGCATTAGTGCATCTGGCCCTCTGGAATCGCTTTCGGAGACGCCTGACAGACCTTCGCATCAGATCCAGTTCACAAGTCCACCACTTCACCTTGCAGAACCTTGTCTTGCGATGTCGGCCCAACAAAGTGTCATTAGTGTGACACATCCACTGATCTATCTTACCGACCTGGCCATCTATTGTCAGTATCCTAAAATCATCAATCGGCACCTCTGAGGCCACCGATCGAAAGTACCCCGCGTACGAGTCCCAGTCAACATCCCTATTCCTCTAGGTTCGAGTCTGGTCTGTCCTAACAGTTCGTCGTCTGCAAGAGACCGTAAACTCAATGAGCATATGGTCACTTACACTCCAGTCTTTACACCCCCTCCACCTAAAGTCAAAGGCTACAACATTGGCAGCTGTAACGTCAATGTCACTGGTACCCATAGGACCGTCAAAAGTATACAGGTCACTCGGCTCATTCACCACCATGACGCACTTGGTAACCAGCCTTTACGACGTCGATCTTGATACAACTACGGGAGCCGCAGGAACTTTGAAGGTTGATTGACCAGCCTCCAAGACCTCCAGCTTACCCTTCATCTTCTCCTTCTCAGCCATTAGGTTAAACACCAGCGCCTCGAATTTAGCCGCATTCTCGAGCACCTTTTTTTCCAATATGGGATCAACTCCATCTACCAACACTGTCTCCATCAACGCATGCGTGATTGCCTTAGCACCTATCACCGTCTGGTTCATGACCCTTACATTTGGCTAAGCCGATGAAACACGGCCTGCCCTGCTAGCAGCAGCAACGATACCACTAAGACTCGGCAAACTATCAGCAACAGGAGCAGCCACACCATCAGCAGCAGTACGCTTAGCCATCGGGGACCCGGGCTTGAATCATTTACATATCAAACAAATCAATAAACCAAAAAATTCAATATACAACAAGTAAGAGCGTTATATTCGACTATGCCGAATCTTATATACCCACCATCAAACCTCGTTTGACTCGAATGAAACTTACTTATGTCGAATTTCATCTATATACTCGTATATTTAGGCCAGTTATAAACGTTAAAGTAATTTTCTGAAGGGGACCATATATAGGGGGGTAGGGTCAATTATGGGTCGATCCTCATAAAATTTGGTAGATAGAATTTGGTTCGTATTAAATTTATTTGTGTCGAATTTCATCGTTATATTCGTATTTTTAAACAAGTTATGGCTGTTAAAGCTGCTTTTCGAGGGGCCACTTGTATGGGGGCTATCCGAAAACGTGGACCGATATTGCCCATTTTCAATACCAGACTAACCTTACCTATAAGAAATATTTATGTGAAATTTCAACCCTCTAGCTCTTTCCATTGGGACTCTATCGTGCTTTCAACAGACAGACAGACAGACGGACGGACGGACAGACATGGCTAGATCGCCTTAGAATTTAATGAGGACCCAGAATATATATACTTTTGTAGGTCTATGACCAATATTTCTATGGGTTACAAACGGAATGACATCTCTTTTGATGGTGGGTATAAAAACCAAAGAAAAGGAAATTCGTCAGCAGTAAAAAAAAGTACTAATAGGGTGAATGCCCCTAATATAGTGGGTTCACCAACCACGGGAAAATTGGTAATACACTGCGAACACCGCCTTACCTTAGCAATGACGTAGTACGTGAAGTGTCTTACCAACTTCCGTTTTAGCCGAGATACCAACCCGTCCACCAATCTGACAACACCACTTGCCTGGCCTGGCAACATTAAAACTTTGGCGGAGTTTGACCTTCGAGCCGGAGATTCACCTTGAGACTCCGCTGGCTAAAGGAGTCTAAAAACACTTTGTTTATTTTTGCAAAACAAAAATAAACACTGACACAAACCCTTATATATAATGTACACGTGTACACAAAATAATATCGTCCAGCAACCGAATTTTGTAATCCGGCTGCTTCAGCGAAATCCACAAATATTTTCACTTAATATTTACACCACCGAAAACAAACAAAATGAGCAATCGCTTTTCACTAAATTCGACCGAAAACACCATCAAAATCACTTGCGAGTTTAAGCTTGTAGAAAACACGGCTGTTCACTAAAAATACACAGCAAGAATGATGATTGGCCACGGGCAATAGTATTGATCAGACCTGAGTGATTTCCATTAATTTTGCATTAACATTAAATTAAAAAAATTATTTAATTTAAAAAATATTGCATTAACATTAAATTAAAAAAAATTATTTAATCTAAAAAATATTGCAAAATTTAAATTTAAATTAAATTTAATGTTAAATTTTTAAAACTTAATGCATTAAATTTGCACTAACATTAAATATTTTTGCATTTAGTGCATTAATTTTACATTAACATTAAATAGGTAATAAAATTAATTAATTAATTTTCCATTAACATTAATATATATATAAATTGATAAACATAAATAAAAATACAGTAAAAAAGACCTCAATCTAACTAAATACAACTAAAATGAAATAGGTTAAAGTCTTTTCTAATAACTCCTATATTCCATTCAAACTTGTATGTTTTAAATATGATATTTATATAAAATTCCACAGTGTGAAAAAAATAAACTAAAAAAGGAATACCTGGGAAGTGATACTATTCTTCACATATGTATATATTATCGAGTATAGGACTTATTAGAAAGAAATTTAACACATTCAATTTTACTTGAATTTAGTTAGATCGAGGTCTTTAGCGCTGTATATTTATATACTCCCTGTTCACATCAGTGAACAATTGAACGTTACCATGCCTGATGTCCGATAACACCCACACCAAACTGCAGCCAACTTCATTCTGCATAAATGTCAACTGCAGCTCTTACCCTTTTTCTTTTACTTTACGACGTCGATCTTGATGCAACTACGGGAGCCGCAGGAACTTTGAAGGTTGATTGAGCAGCCTCCAAGACCTCCAGCTTACCTTTCAACTTCTCATTCTCAGCCATGATCGAATTTAGCCGCATTCTTGAGCACCTTTCTTTCCAATATGGGATCAACTACATCTACCAACACCTTAGCAATGACACAATACATGAACTGTCTTACCGACTTATGGCCTGATGTACAAACAGTATAAAACTGCCTTACCGGTTTAGCCGAGATACCAACCCGTCCATCAATCTGACAACACCACTTGCCTGGTCTGGCAACATTTAAACTCTGGCCGGAGTTTGACCTTCGAGCCGAAGATTCACCTTGAGACTCCGCTGGCAAAAGGAGTCTCAAAACACTTTGTTTATTTTTGCAAAACAAAAATAAACACACAAACACAAATATTTTCACAAAATATTTACACCACCGAAAACCGAGGAGCCCAAGCTACAAAATGAGCAATCGCTTTTCACTAAATTCGCCTGAAAACACTATCAAAATCACTTGCGAGTTTAAGCTTGTAGAAAACACGTCTGTTCACTACAAAATACACAGCAAGAATGATGATTGGGCATGGGCAATAATATTGATCACACCTGAGCGATTTCCATTAATTTAGCATTAACATTAAATTAAAAAAAAAAAACTATTTAATCTAAAAAATATTGTATTAACATTAAATTTGTAAAATTTAATGCATTCAATATTACAAATTTATAAATATTTTTGAATTTAATGCATTAATTTTACATTAACATTAAATATTTTGGAAATTAATGCATTAATTTTGCATTAACATTAAATATTTCTAAATTTAGTGCATTAATTTTACATTACCATTAAATAAGCTATAAAATTAATTCATTAATTTTCCATTAACGTTAATATATATAAAAATTGATAAACATAAATAAAAAAACCGTATAAAAGACCTCAATCTAACTAAATACAACTAAAATTAAATAGGTTAAAGTATTTTCTAATAACTCCTATATTCCATTCAAACTTGCATGTTTTAAATATGATATTTTATAAAATTCCACAGTGTGACAAAATGAACTAAAAAAGGAATACCTGGGAAGTGATACTATTCTTCAGATATGTATATACTGTCGAGTATAGGACTTATTAGATAGAACTTTTACACATTCAATTTTACTTGAATTTAGTTAGATCGAGGACATCAGTGAACAATTGAACGTTACCATCCCTGATGTCCAATAACACCCACACCAAACTGCAGCCAACTTCATTCTGCATAAATGTCACTTGCAGCTCTTACCCTTTTTCTTTTACTTTACTTCTTAACAACCTGTGTGAAGAACAACAACACAGAGTCCTATATTCGGCTTTGTCGAATCTTAAATACCCTCCACCTTAAACTGGTTTCATAAATTATCAAATTTTATGGATTGATTAAAAAAAATTCCGTAGAATGATTTATATGCTCACAAGTCGTACTTTATCCCGATAGCTTTATTATTCAAAGAAATATATGCGTTTAAGTGATTTTCGTAAGTGGACCTTATATGGGAGCCTATCCGGAAAAATTTCGTAGAGTGATTCATATAAAGACAAAACATATTTGTGTCGAATTTTATCATGACAGCTTTATTTGACAATGAAATATGTGCCTTTAAGTGATTTTCGGAAGTGGGCCTTATATGGAAGCTATAACCAATAATGGACCGATTCGTAAAAAATTTGTTAGAATGATTTGTATGTACACAAAACATATTTCTGTCGAATTTTATCCCTATAGCTATTGAATTCAATGAAATATATGCGATTAAGTGATTTTTGGAAGTGGGCCTTATATGGGATCTATGACCAATTATGGACCTATCCGGAAAAAAATTTCGTAGAGTGATTCATATTTAGACAAAACTTATTTGTGTCGAATTTTATCAAGATAGCTTTATTTGACAATGAAATATGTGTCTTTAAGTTATTTTCGGAAGTGGGCCTTATATGGGAGCTATGACCAATAATAGTCCGATCGGTAAAAAATTTGGTAAAATGATTTGTATGTACACAAAACATATGTGTCGAATTTTATCACAATAGCTTTACTTATCAATGAAATATGTGCGTTTAGGTGATTTTCGGAAGTAGAAGTGATTGTATATTCGCATTTACAAAATTTTGTGTTGATACCGATATATTTGAGGGAGTTATTAACGATAAACTAATTTCCGGGAATATATACCTTTGTATATATGGGGGCTATGGGAAATATTGGATCGATTGTAAAGATTTTGAACATAATTGATCACTGCTTTGAAAAAATAATGTGTGACAAAATTCATCGAAATATCTTTGGTAGTTTCTGAGAAAACTTGTTAAGAATTAGGAAAAAAAAAACTTAATTTTTTTTCGAGGTAGTCTGAAGTTTTTACTCATAACTCTTTACGTTGTAAACCGCTTTTGCTGGTTTTCAATACAAAACTGCTTAGGATAATAATAAATATTTTGGGTGAATTTGGTTGATTTCCTTTTCTTAGTTTTAATGTGAGCGTGTTTTAGGCAGACAGACAGATAGACGGACAGACGGACTTTGAATATATATACTTTGATGGGTCTTAAATGAATATTTCTTGGTGTTACACACGGAACGACAAACCTATATATACCCTCGATCACCATTGATGGTGATGGAAGGTATAATTAATAACCAGTTAGAGTGCTATATTCGGCTGAACCGAATCTTAAATACCCTCCACCAACTACTCCAATCTGTTACAATTGCAAGATTAATTGAACATTACAAACTCCATTTTCTTTTATATTTTTAAAGCGCCTTAAGATATGATTTAGCGATATTTAATAATTTGTGTGAAAGATTTAAGGAAATTCAAATTTTCGGGTCAGGACCTAGTATGGGAGATATGACCAATTACGAACTGATCGTAAAAAAATCTTTAAGTACCATTTCTGTGTATAAAGGCTATATTTCAGTCAAATTTTGTATCTATATCGTAATTTAGTAATAAGTAATGTGTGTTTAACTGATTTTCGGAAGGGAACCTTGTATGGAACCGATCGCACCCATATTATGAACCGATCGTGAAAAAATCTTAAAATATAATTTTTGTATACAAAAGTAATAATTGTGCAAAATTTTGTATCAATAGCTTTATTTGGTAATGAGTAATGAGCGTTTAAGAGATTTTCGTAAGAGGACCTTGTATGGGAGTTATGACCAATTATGTAACATTAATGAATATATAGACAAAATTTTGGCTAAATTATTTGGTAATAATATTGTGCATTAAGTGATTTTCTGTGCATTAAGTGATCTTGATACAACTACGGGAGCCGCAGTAACTTTGAAGGTTGATTGATCAGCCTCCAAGACCTCCAGCGTACCCTTCAACTTCTCCTTCTCAGCCATTAGGTTAAACACCAGCGCCTCGAATTTAGCCGCATTATCGATCACCTTTCTTTCCAATATGGGATCAACTCCATCTACCAACACTGTCTCCATCAACGCATGCGTGATTGCCTTAGCACCTATCACCGTCTGGTTCATGACCCTTACATTTGGCGAAGCCGATGAAACACGGCCTGCCCTGCTAGCAGCAGCAACGACACCACTAAGACTCGGCAAACTATCAGCAACAGGAGCAGCCACACCAGCAGCAGCAGTACGCTTAGCCATCGGAGACCCGGCCTTGAATCATTTACCCAACCCCTTACCCGCGTTATTCGCTACTTCCTCTGTCTCAGTGCTAGACTGCTTGTTATCCGTATTCCTCAACTTTCTGGTAATTAATTTTCCATTAACATTAATATATATATAAAAATTGATTAACATAAATAAAAATACTGTAAAAAAGACCTCAATGTAACTAAATACAATTAAAATGAAATAGGTTAAAGTCTTTTCTAATAACTCCTATATTCCATTCAAACTTTTATGTTTTAAATATGATATTTATATAAAATTCCACAGTGTGACAAAATAAACTAAAAAAGGAATACCTGGGAAGTGATACTATTCTTCACATATGTATATATTATCGAGTATAGGACTTATTAGAAAGAATTTTAACACATTAAATTTTACTTGAATTTAGTTAGATCGAGGTCTTTAGCACTGTATATTTATATACTCCCTGTTCACATCAGTGAACAATTGAACGTTACCATCCCTGATGTCCAATAACACCCACACCAAACTGCAGCCAACTTCATTCTGCATAAATGTCACTTGCAGCTCTTACCCTTTTTCTTTTACTTTACTTCTTAACAACCTGTGTGAAGAACAACAAGTCAGAGTCCTATATTCGGCTTTGTCGAATCTTAAATACCCTCCACCTTAAACTGGTTTCATAAATTATCAAATTTTATGGATTGATTCAAATTTACCTTAATATTTTAGACTTACTTTCATTACGCCTTACAATATGCAATTAAAAACAAATTAGAGTGCTATATTCGGCTGTGCCGAATCTTAAATACCCTCCACCAGCAAGCTATTTTTAATTAAACCCATTTAACTATCTAATTTTTAGATAACTTGGCAAAATTGTTGTTTCCGTATTGATATGCATATGTCAATCTAATTTTAATTAAGTCCAGAAAAATTTATATTAATAGGCCAGTTCGAAAACATTTTAAAATAATGACTTATCTATACACAGAACATATTCATGTCAAATTTTATCCGGATATAATCATTTAATAACGAATTAAGTGGTATTAAGTGATTTTCAGAAGTAAACCTTATATGGGAGCTAAGACAACTTATGGACCGATCCGAAAAAAAATTCCGTAGAATGATTTATATGCTCACAAGTCGTACTTTATCCCGAAAGCATTATTATTCAAAGAAATATATGCGTTTAAGTGATTTTCGTAAGTGGACCTTATATGGGAGCCTATCCGGAAAAATTTAGTAGAGTGATTCATATAAAGACAAAACATATTTGTGTCGAATTTTATCATGACAGCTTTATTTGACAATGAAATATGTGCCTTTAAGTGATTTTCGGAAGTGGGCCTTATATGGAAGCTATAACCAATAATGGACCGATTCGTAAAAAATTTGTTAGAATGATTTGTATGTACACAAAACATATTTCTGTCGAATTTTATCCCTATAGCTATTGAATTCAATGAAATATATGCGATTAAGTGATTTTTGGAAGTGGACCTTATATGGGATCTATGACCAATTATGGACCTATCCGGAAAAAGATTTCGTAGAGTGATTCATATTTAGACAAAACTTATTTGTGTCGAATTTTATCAAGATAGCTTTATTTGACAATGAAATATGTGTCTTTAAGTTATTTTCGGAAGTGGGCCTTATATGGGAGCTATGACCAATAATAGTCCGATCGGTAAAAAATTTGGTAAAATGATTTGTATGTACACAAAACATATGTGTCGAATTTTATCACAATAGCTTTACTTATCAATGAAATATGTGCGTTTAGGTGATTTTCGGAAGTAGAAGTGATTGTATATTCGCATGTACAAAATTTTGTGTTGATACCGATATATTTGAGGGAGTTATTAACGATAAACTAATTTCCGGGAATATATACCTTTGTATATATGGGGGCTATGGGAAATATTGGATCGATTGTAAAGATTTTGAACATAATTGATCACTGCTTTGAAAAAATAATGTGTGACAAAATTCATCGAAATATCTTTGGTAGTTTCTGAGAAAACTTGTTAAGAATTAGGAAAAAAAACGTAATTTTTTTTCGAGGTAGTCTGAAGTTTTTACTCATAACTCTTTACGTTGTAAACCGCTTTTGCTGGTTTTCAATGCAAAACTGCTTAGGATAATAATAAATATTTTGGGTGAATTTGGTTGATTTCCTTTTCTTATTTTTAACGTGAGCGTGTTTTAGGCAGACAGACGGATAGACGGACAGACGGACTTTGAATATATATACTTTGATGGGTCTTAAATGAATATTTTTTGGTGTTACACACGGAACGACAAACCTATATATACCCTCGATCACCATTGATGGTGATGGAAGGTATAATTAATAACCAGTTAGAGTGCTATATTCGGCTGAACCGAATCTTAAATACCCTCCACCAACTACTCCAATCTGTTACAATTGCAAGATTAATTGAACATTACAAACTCCATTTTCTTTTATATTTTTAAAGCGCTTTAAGATATGATTTAGCGATATTTAATAATTTGTGTGAAAGATTTAAGGAAATTCAAATTTTCGGGTCAGGACCTAGTATGGGAGATATGACCAATTACGAACTGATCGTAAAAAAATCTTTAAGTACCATTTCTGTGTATAAAGGCTATATTTCAGTCAAATTTTGTATCTATATCGTAATTTAGTAATAAGTAATGTGTGTTTAACTGATTTTCGGAAGGGAACCTTGTATGGAACCGATCGCACCCATATTATGAACCGATCGTGAAAAAATCTTAAAATATAATTTTTGTATACAAAAGTAATAATTGTGCAAAATTTTGTATCAATAGCTTTATTTGGTAATGAGTAATGAGCGTTTAAGAGATTTTCGTAAGAGGACCTTGTATGGGAGTTATGACCAATTATGTAACATTAATGTATATGTAGACACAATTTTGGCTAAATTATTTGGTAATGAATATTGTGCATTATGTGATTTTCTTGTATGGGAGCTACGACCAAATATGGACTGATCGTGAAAAAATTTTATAGTGTGATTTATGTATATAAGAACAGTATTTGTGCTAAATGTATGTATATCAATATTTGGTAATGAGTTATGTGCGTTTAACTGAGGAGTGAACCTTGTATGGCATCTATGACCAAATATGAACCGATCGAGAAAAAAATTTGAAATAATATTTCTGTGTGCAAAAATAGTATTTATGACAAAATTTTTATGAATATCACTATTTGGTAATGAGTTGTGTGCCTTTAAGTGTTTTTCTGAAGGGGACCTTGTATGGGAGCTATGACCAATTATGGACCAATCGGAAAAAAATTTCACAGTAACATTTTTGTATATAAGAGCAATACTAGTACCAAATTGTATATGGATATCTTAATTAACTGTTCCTCCTGTTTAATACTTACTTAGTGAGTCGATTTCGTTTCAGTTTTAAGTCACTTTTTTATAGCATAAAAGTGCGTAAAATTAGTAAAATTTCCAGTTTTGCCATAGCAATAGTGAATAAATTTAAATAACAATTAAATTATATTGTTAGTGTATTAAAAAGTGTTCTTTTTATACATTTTTATTCTATCTAATTATTATCATTTACGTTTCTTTTTGGTATATTAGATCGAACTTAAATTTTAAAATAAAAAAAAAATTAGAAAATAATGTATTTTGTTTTTGTAAATATTTTTATTTATCACTGAGAAACATGAAGTTGAGCCTAAATAGTGTAAATTTAATTCATTTATCCAAAATTAAACTCAAATTTGCTGGCAGAGGAATTGAATTCTGTTCTCTGCTGCTTTACCAACACAAATAAAACTATGGTAGTCTGTGGTAGTATGTGTTTGAGCAACACTGATATATATGCATTATATATTCAAAGGTCAATTTATCCCTCCTATGACAATTTACATATATGTACCTAACGAATCAATAATATATTCAGATCTGTATAAGTCTGTTTTCTTATGATATATTTACACATTTAATGTAATAATTATCCGTATAATTGGTGCTAAGATTAATGTTGGGCAATTTTTAATTTCAAAGATAATTGCAAAAAAACCAGGGTGTTCGAACGATACAAAAATAGAAGTTTTTTTTTTAAATTTAATTTTAATTATGTTCGAACGTGACATGTTGAACTCTACAATTTTTCCCTTCATGAAATTTATGTTGTTCCTGTTGATCTTTTGAATATATATATATATATATATATATATATATATATATATATATATATATATATACATATATGTATATATATGTATATATATACAATCGCTTATACAAATGCAACATATGTAAGAAAATACGGTCGGCATGATCGACCGATGAATATAGAATTGCTGTTATATGGGAACTAGGATTAACCATGGACGGATCCTAATGAAATTTTGTGCTTGGATTTACGTTTATATAAAACTTACTTATGCCTAATTTGAACACAATACTGGTGTTTATAAGAGAGTTATGGACTTTTGAGAAATTTGCCTTGTTTCCAATCTCTATCTGCCCTTAAATTCCAAGAAATTTTGTGGTTGGATTTACGTTTATATAAAACTTACTTATGCCTAATTTGAACACAATACTGGTGTTTATAAGAGAGTTATGGACTTTTGAGAAATTTGCTGAAAAAATATTTTATATGTTCAGCCTTGCTAGACCTTCTCATGGAAATGCTCATATCTATACTAAAAAGTGCAAATATCATATTTAGTAATTCATAATATTTCGCAAAATTGAATTTTTCAACTAAATATTATAATATTTTAAAGATTCCCTAACATTTCGGTTAACCGGTTTTTATACTCGGTTAACCGACAAATCGGTTTTCTAGAAATGGTAAATTTTCGGTAAACCGAAAAACCGGTTTTTCTAAAAGTCGGTTTTTTATAAACACTAGCTAAGAAATTTAAGTTACAAATTTTTTTGTAGATTTTTTAAATAAATTGCTAAACATGTCTACTTTAGAATCTGTTGTCGCCGATTTATTAAGATATATCCAAACAGATTTAAAATCGTTTGATGAGGATTATCGCGCTACCCCGGAAAATTTCCAATCTCTATCTGCCCTTAAATTCCAAAAAGGAGAATTAAGTGAATTATGGGCCAAAATTGACAGTAAAATCGCCCAAATTAGAGAATCTGTCGATATTCATGATCCGAAGAAGGCCGAAGCCATAAATTTAAGCGAAGTTGTTAGGCAAGTCATTTCTGCTAAAGGATTTTATAGGTCAAACATGATCCCGATCGACGAATCGATTGAGAAGATTACGAAGGAACATGAAACCCGACCATCTTTACCCGAACCCCAAAACCCAGCAGTTCTGCAGGTTTCACTGTACCCCCTTGTGATATGCCAACATTTAGCGGAGATTTCAAAAGATGGGCTTCGGGGGATCTTTTCAAGGCCATTTTTTGGCAATAATACCCTTTTAAGTGGAGTTGAAAAACTTTTCCATCTTAAACAAAAAACAAGCGGCGAAGCCAAAGAAACAGTAGACAATGCACCCTTAACAAATGATGGCTTTCTTATTGTGTGGAATCAATTAGCTTCTCAGTATGAGAATCGTAGGATGCAAATTAACGCGCAATTAAAAACCCTATTGATTTTACCCTTAGTAAGCACCATGTGTAGTGCTTCTATAAGAAAGCTTCAGAGAAAGATAAATTGCAGTATTGCAAATCTGAACTCTTTAGACATAAATACGGGTCAGTGGGATCCTATCATAGTATATCTATGCACATCGAAATTACCCAGAGAACCCGAAGAGAATTTAAGAAATCTCTTCCAGATTGTGCAGAGATGCCTTCTTGGACTGACTTAGATGTATTTTTGACTAACACATTTAAGGAACTAACTTCGGTTAATGATATCCAGGACCATAGTAACAACCCTGCCCACCCCAAATCCAAATAGTTCCAAGATGTTAGAACACAGTATGACAGAAAAGGCAAAACATTTCATAACGTAACAAATGATTCAAATATGAAAATCCCAAAAAATCAACCAAAACCCACAAAAAACCCACCGACCCAAAACAAACGTAAAACCGAACAAAAATTCCCGCCTTCCACCCAAACAAACAACCCAAGCACCCAAATTAAATATGATGGTTCTATTTGCAAGCTTTGCAACGAAAACCATACTTTGAAGGAATGTTCGTCATTCATGAGGGAATGTCGGTCATGTCATACAAGCTTGTCGCAGTACATTTATATGTAGATATTGCAATGGTGATAATCAGGCATCTTCCTCGTCAAATACAGTTCAGTCTTTCTCGACCAATACCCAATCAAGCAAACCTATACCCATAGATGACAGAACGAAGTTATTAGGGACAGCAGTTCTGAATGGAGAAGTTCAAGGTGAATTATTTCCAGCTAGAGCGTTTATTGTACCAGCTTCAGACTCCTCATTTATAACAGGTAAACTATGAAGAAAGTTACGCTTACCCACAACACCCATAGTTGCAGAAATTTCTGGATTAAATGAGATAGTTTCTGCAAGATCAACTAAACTGTGTCAAGATTCTTTACGCTCAAATATCCATAATAACTTCAAATTGAATATCCAAGCAATTGTAGTGAAAACACTAACAAAAAATTTACCCCCCCCCCAAAGTTTAAACCCAACCCTAATAAAAGACTTCGGAGATATTCAATTAGCTGTTCGAAAGTTCTATGAAAGCAGACCTATAGACTTTAGAATTGGCAGTGATTTTTACCCTCAAATATTGAAATCTGGAGTACGAAAAATAGTTCAGGAAACTGAGTTTGGCAGGATTTTAACCGAACCCATTCAGAACACAAATGGCTCAATTCTTAAGGAATGAGAAAAGTTTAATGAAAAAGCCAGAACTAACAAGTAAGAGTGATATATTCGGCTGTGCCGAATCTTATATACCCTTCACCATAGTGTATTTAAAAATTAATTTTCCCGACTATATCATTATTATAGCAATAGCAAAACATAATGAACAACAACAACGCTAAACGAAATAAACACACAAAAAAATACACAAGGCAGTAAAACCAACAGACATCCAAACATACGAAACGAAATACAGAAAAAACAAAATACACAACGCAATGAAACCAATAGACATCTAAACATACCATGAAACAAAGAAATATAGATAATGCATTGCGCAGGTCCGTTATTTTTGTTTTTTAATCAGCTGTTTTTGTGTGACGTCACTGTTCTACTACTAATCTAATTGGTTGTGTATTTTGTATTTTGTGATTTCTGTATTGTGATTTGTGTATTTTGTGATTTATTAAAAACAATTTAAAGTTTAAAACAAAAATTAATAAAAATGAAGTGTGCTGTTGTAAACTGCAATAAAAGCAATGAGGGAAAAGCTTCTTTTTGCAGTTTTTTCCGTTTTCCAGCTAATGTAACGCTTCGAAAGAAGTGGATTGATTAGCTTTTGCGGCCGGAAGAAGTTTAATCCAGACACTTCTTTTGTTTGTATGGATCATTTCAAAAGTGAAGATTTTGCCAATAATCTACAATATCGCTGGCTATATATGCCACAAATTGAAAGACACGGTTCCAGATATTGCCGAGCATCAAAATACAGACGCTCCTTCCTTTACATGGGTAGACCATCTCAGTGAAGGTGGATTGTCTAAGCCAACACCAGAAATGATGACATATATGAAAGGACTAGAATCCGTTTTCAATTCAGTTAATGAAAACGATTTATTAATAACAAATAATTTCTTAAAAATTCATTTGCAATGAGCACAACTCATAAAGTGCAGTGAAAAAATTAAAATATTATTCTTCCGCGCCAGAATGTATTTCAAAATAAGAATTTTAAATCGGGAATTAAGCGATAAATTATCTAACAGAAAAAGAAAATGGCACAAGACATTGAGTTAAAATTTATATTAAATACTTATATTTTTAAACTTAAAACTACAATGTACCTACTATTACTATTTAATAAAACTTGCATTTTATGAAATTAATCTACATATTAACATTTGAATTTGAGTTTTATTAAAATTATTGGTACTTAAATCAATGGGGTTAAAAAAGTTGTTAGTAACTTCTTAAAAATTAAATAAATGCAAAAATATGAAAGTAAAGTTGTTGCAAAATCTACCAAATTTAGTAAAAAGGGTTCAATAATGAATACTAAAGCCCCCTTCACACGAGCACACAAGTAATATGATCTGTCAAAATTATGTGTAGAAGAGAACGGATGGGATCGTCTAAACGCAATATGTAATGAAACCATCACACATTGAGAGAAAATACGGATGGAAAATTTGACAGTCGTATGGCTCTCTTCATTTTTTGAAATGATTCAAAAAACAAGCAAGTCGCATTAGATCAGGGATGTAATTTTATGTAAACACATACAAAAAAAAGTGAAACAGCTGTTCCATCTTACTTTGTTATTGTTTTATACCAATCGTGTAAACACAAAAAATATAAATCATACGACTTTTATTCTCTTTTTTGTCATACGGATGGAATTTCATTTTACTTTTTCATTAGACTTGTCGTACGTAAAGTGTGAGCGTGTGAAGGGCCCTTAAACAATTTTGTATTAGTTATAATACAAAAATAACAATCTTTTCATTAAAATATCAATGTAAACAAAATTTCCCCATATTAAATACAAGTGTTCGTATGATTGTGTTTTGTTTATTTACTACTGTGACGTACATGCGCAGAACAATAAAATGTTGACAACGTGAATGCGCTATCTTGTATTCTTTGTTTCATGCAAACATACGAAATTCAATACACTAAGAAAACAATATACACAAGGCAATGAAACACACAGCCATCCAATCATACGAAACGAAATACTAAAAAAAAACAAAAACAAACTACAAAGGCAATGAATATGTAGTGTTGTTGTTGTTTATTTTTATGAAATTTCCAGAGGTTGTCTCGGATTTTTGCTTATATCTCCGTTGTTTATGAACGGATTTTGCTGATTTTAAATAGGAAACTTCTCGAAAGCATGTCTGATAGAATTATTGAAGATTTGGATCCCGAAGATATCTGGGGTCTTCAGAAAACTGATTTCAACAGACAGACAGACGGACATGGCTTAATACACTCTGCTATCTATAAGGATTCAAAATATATATACTTTTATATACTTTTATATACTTTTCTCTAATGTACCCTTAATTGAAAGAAAATCAGCATACACAAAGCGAACTGTGTTATCAGGCATTGTTCGTCTTTTTGACCCAGCTGGTTGCCAAGATTATTATGCGGTAAATTTGGCAATATAATACAGCTTGGGATGAATATCTTAACCCACATACCCTTATAAAATAGCAAAAGTTTTTGCAGTTCTACGATAATATTAATCGAATTCGTATTCCAAGATGGATTAGCTTTTCACCTTCGACAAAAATTGAGTTTCATGGTTTTCCAGATGCTTCTGAAAAAGTATACTCTGCATGTCTATATGCATGAGTAACACCCATAGACGGAACTAATTCCGTAACCCTACTCTTCGCTAAGACGAGAGTTGCGCCAATCAAAATATGACACATAATTTACTCTCCCAACTCAACATACCCTTACATCAGACGTATTTCTGGACCGACTCATCTATAGTTTTGGGCTGGCTTAGTAAAACCCTTAACTCGTGGAACACATTTGTATCAAACCGAGTTTCTACAATAATCCAGACTGTCGGCGTTAAAAATAGGAATCATATTGCTTCACACGATAACCCTGCCGATGTTGCTAGCCGAGGATGTAGTGCTGATGAGTTGAAGAATGACACTTTATGGTGGAATGGATCATCGTGGTTGAAAGAAGTCACGTCAAAGTGGCCAACAACAAATAAACCCTTTATTACTAAAGCTGAGGCTAAAGTTTGTCAGTCGTTTACTACGACCGTTAATACCCACCCTTCCTTGGTTAATACGAATACTGGAAACCCAGATATATTATCAAGATTTTCGAAATTATCAAAAGCTCTAAGGGTAATGACATATATCTATCGATTTTGTGATCGCGCATCCTACACCCGTAGAAATACAATTCGAAATGATAGAGTTATTCTTGATCGAAATATCCCACAACCAGTCAATGATAGACTACGCTTGTTAACTACCCACCCATGTATTGAACTTAATGCGTCAGAAATCAAATCTACCCGTGATAGACTTATTATTCTCTGTCAGACTGAATATTTCAACAACGAATATAACTGTTTGAAGAGAAAATACCCTATACCCAACAAAAGTAACCTGCTTACCCGAACGCCATTTTTAGATTCTGCAAATATAATGCGTGCAAATGGTCGACTAGCTAAATCCAACAGTTTGACCTATTCCGAAAGACACCCTATACTTTTACCTTACAAAAGTGCATTTGCTAAACTACTAGTACAACACGTCCACCTGGTAATCTTGCATCGGAAAATAAAATTGATAAAGCTTTTACAAATGTTGGAGTTGATTTTGCAGGACCATTAGACGTCAAAGCATACAGTGGCAGAACTTGTAAAATAACGAAAGGCTACGTTTGTCCACTTGGAGCCAACATCCGATTTGTCTACCCAAGCCTTTGTGGCAGCTTTCGCTATATTTTTTTGGAGGCGGGGATGCCCTGTCGCCATTTACTCGGACAATGGGACAAATTTCATTGGAGCTAGTAAGCTATTGGAGAAAGAGCTACAGGAATTCATCAGACAATTGAAAGGATCTGTAACGTCTACTAACAATTTTCAGAATTTTACGTGGCATTTTATACCCCCAGGTGCACCACACATGAGCGGTTTATGGGAAGCAAGAGTTAAAAGCTTTAAAGCTCATTTGAAGAAAATAAATACCCTAAAATATACATTTGAAGAGCTAGCTACACTCCTTGCCAGAATAGAAGGATGCCTAAACTCGAGACCCCTAAGCCCGTCAAGTGAAAACCCACAAGATCTCAACCCGTTAACCCAAGGACACTTTTTAATTGGCTCACCCATACTTACTCACGCAGAACCCGACACAAGGAGTGATAATATAACCCTGGCAAACAGATGGCAAAAACTAAAGATACAACATCACAACTTTTGTAAAAGATGGAAAGATGAATATCTTAAAGAGCTCCATAAAAGATATAAGTGGAAAAACCCTACCCGAGAAGTTGAAATAGGTGATATTGTAGTAATTAGACAAGACATTTTAGCACCCAGTGAATGGTTACTTGGACGTGTGACCAAAACATACCCTAGAAGTAGAGTAGTTGATTTACAAACTTCAACTAGAACTCTAACCCGACCAATTAGTCTAATACTTTTACTCAAACCCTAACCCAAAATAACAATATCATTAATTAGCTCAACTAACCACCCTAACTAACCCAAATTGATTATGAATCGTTTAACCCTTCACCCTAACACACTAACTCATTCATAATACTTAATTTCATAACGCATTTTCATTTCTATACAGAATGGCATCAAACAGCAAACGTGGATCCAATTCTGGACGTTCTGGTCGTCACCATACGCGTGATCATAAGGGAAACCGAAGCCATCGTAGCCACACAGCACTTTGGATGCGGTATCTGTAAGGCTGACCGACTGACCAACTGCCACAAGTTCAACAAAATGAACTTGGCTCAGAAATATAAAACTGCGGTCAGCTTACACTACTGTGTAAATTATTTGGCAAGAAACCATTTAATTGGAAACTGCCCTAGTAAGTCTCGTTGCCAACAATGCGGTGGCAAGCATCACTCCACACTACATGGTCCAAATAGGATTTTAAAGAATTTGCTCCAAGACCGATCCGCACCACCAACTTCAGCCCCAAGAACACAACCCATACCAGCTCCATGCCATTCCCTAGCAACAACAACCATAACCACACCAATTACAACATCCATGACGAAAACCTCAGTACCAACTGTAGTTATCCAGATGATCATGGAATGCGGAAACCAGATAGCAAGGGCCATATTAAACCCCAGCCTAACAAAGATCCGAATTGCATCCGTGTTAGTACGAGACACCAGTTTGAAACCCTTCACTATCGACATCCAGAGAGGGAGAATGTTCACATCAGTGAAAAATTGAACGTTACCATCCCTGATGTACACCAAACTGCAGCCAACTTCATTCTGCATAAATGTCATTTACTTTACTTCTTAACAACCTGTGTGAAGAACAAAAAAAGTGTGTGCGCTACAACGAACAAACAACCAAACAAAACATCAAACCCTACAACAAATTAAATTTTAAAGTTTGTAAATAAATAAATTTTAAATCTTACACCTAGTGAGAAAACATAAACAAAAACTAGTGATAAAACTTAAAAGTAAAATATTAATACTTAAATACTAATTATAAATATATCACAGATAAGTGTATCACAGTTTGTTAATAGAATACTTACCCTACTTAAGTCTTACATACTTAAGTCTAACCTACCCTAAAATCCTAATATATATATTATATATAATATAAAAATGAATGTGTGTTTGTTTGTATGTTTGAACGTTATAGACTACTAAACGGCTGAACCGATTTTCTTGAAATTTTCACAGCATATTCCTGCATGTCTGGAATAGGTAATAGGCTACTTTTTATTTCGAAATTTCAAGTGGGCGATGAGCCACGCCCACATTAAGAAAATATAAAATCCGTATATTTTAGATAATATAACAGTTAGAGTCCTCAAATTTTGTCGGAGCCACTTTAGTGTCAATATGATCATTTAGGACAAAAAGTAGGCGGACTAGCATTAGGGGGCGTGGTACCTCCCATATAAATTAAATACAAAAATTCGTTTATCTGGGAAACTAATAGAACTAAATTCTTAAAATTTAGCACGAAGAACTTTAACATCAATATAAACATTTTGGGTAATAAATTGGCGGACTACCCATGAGGGGAGCGGCACCTCCCATATTAATTAAATACAAAAATTCGTTTATCTGGGAAACTAATAGAACTAAATTCTTAAAATTTTGCACAAAGAACTTTAACATCCATATAAACATTTTGGGTAAAAAATTGGCGGACTACCCATGAGGGGAGCGGCACCTCCCATATTAATTAAAAACAAAAATTCGTTTATCTGGGAAACTAATAGAACTAAATTCTTAAAATTTTGCACGAAGAACTTTAATATTCATCTGAACATTTTTAAGGAAAAAAGAGCGGACTTTCATCTGGGGGGCTTGGAGCCCCCATATGAATAAAATAGAAAAATTCGTATATCTGAGAAACAATTAGAGCTAGAATCATTAAATTTTACTTGAAGAACTTTGACATTCACCTGAACATTTAGAATATAACGGGCGGACTTCCAATGGGTTACTTGGTACCTCCCATATGAATTAAATACAAAATTTCGTTTAACTGGGAAACTAATAGAACTAGATTCTTCAAATTTTGAACAAATTATTTTAATAATCATCTGAATATTTTGGAGGAAAAAGGGCGGACTTTCATCCGGGGGGCTTGAAGGCCCCACATGAATTGAATTCGTATATCTGAGAAACTATTAGAGCTAGAATCTTAAAATTTTACATGAAGAACTTTGACATTCATGTGAACATTTAGAGAATAACGGGCGGACTTTCAATGGGGGGCTTGGCACCACATATATGAATTAAATACAAAATTTCGTGCATCTTGGAAACTCTTATATTATTCAAATTTTTTGTAGATAGATAGAAATTGGCGATAGATAGAAACTGGCGAACTTGCAATAATTTGCTTGACATCTTTTATATGTAACATATAATAAATCTGGTATTTATTTATACATATTCCTTTTAGGGTAGCAAAGCACACTGGGTATAGCTAGTATATTATAAATCTCTTTGTAAGTCTGTTCATTTGTTTGTTTGTTCGTCAATCACGTCTAAACGGCTGGACCGATTTTCTTCAAATTTGGAACATAGTTAGATTTATACTTGGATAGTGTTATAGGCTATATTTCAGAACTTGGACTAGGAGGGGCCAAAAAGGGAGTAAAATGGGTTTAAAACGGGCAAAATGAGTACTTTTGATAGTAAATACTGATTTTGTCTATAAATAAAATATCTTTCGAAAAAAATTAATTAACTAATATTTTCATTCACTAGTATATGAAATACCATTAATAACACACAAAAAATAACGCACCAAAATACGTTTATTAACTTTTGTTTTTTTAATAATAAAGCATTTAAATTAATTTTTAACTTAATTCAGACACATTTTTACAATTTATTGACAAAAATGGATTTTCTAAAAGAGGGTTATATGGGTGTAGGTGGTTAATATGGGACTATCCTTATAAATTTTGGTAAAGGGATTTACGTCTACATGAAAGTTATTTATGTAGAATATCGCTGTAATATTAGTGTTTATAAGTGAATTTGAGCCTCAAGTCCTTTTATGAAGGGGACTTTATATGTGATCAAATGAGGACCAATTATTATGAAAATCTGCAGTGCCATTAAAACTTATATAAAACAAAGTTTTGCAGATTTTTGGTTATACAAGAACATTTAACATATTTATGAGCTCAAATGCCATATTCAGGGGTGCGATTGTATGGGGGCTATTCGAAATAATGGTCCGATTTTAACCATTTTCTATAGGATTCGTCTTTGGAAGAGTATGTGCCAAATTTCATCAAATTATCTTGCAAATTCCGATTTTCTTTAAATTGGAACGATTTTCTTTAAATTTGAAACATAGTTAGATATATAGGTGTATAGTGTGTAGGGATGCCAATCCCGAAATCCCGATCCCGAAAATCCCGGGATTTTTCGGGATTGGCAAATCCCGAATCCCGGGATTTGGAAAATAAATCCCGGGATTTTTTCGGGATTAGAATATCCCGAAACCCGGGATTTTTCAAAATAAATCCCGGGATTTGTTTCAAAAACTGTTTTTATTTTCTTTTTTTGAGCCATAATTTTCATTAACTTGAAAATTACGATCTTATTTTATTTTCGACTCATGCAAAACTAAATTCCGCAGAGCTAATTTTATACATATTTAAACCTTTTATTTTTTAAAGTGGTATGATTCCATACACATAGCACATATAAATTTATTTATTCACTTCGTTTTTATACCCTACACCATTTTAGTGGGGAGGGTATATTGGGTTTGTGCTGATTTTTGTTATGCACAATAATATTGGTCCTATACCCACCTTAAAGTATACCAATCGGCTCAGAATCATTTTCTGAGTCGATTAAGCTATGTCCGTCCGTCTGTCCGTCCGTGTAAACCTTGTAATCAAACTACAGCAATTTTGAAGATAATTCTATAAAATTTTGCATGATCTTCTATTGTACTAGAGACGGATCCTATTGAAAATGTGTAACATCGGTCCAATACTTGACCTAGCCCCCATACAACTGAACCCGCCGAATAGGCCTTTTAAGTTCATAATTATGTTTAATATACTCGTATCTCGACAAAAAGCTGCAAAGCCAAGTTCTATACTAGCCTTCATGACCCTGATGTATTTTTTGATGATACGGCCTCATTTGACCCTAGCTCCTATACCCCTTCGAAATATGACTTAAATGTACACAATTTTATTCAACAAAAAATAGCTAAAGTATATCTGAGGCAAGGTACAATTCAACTTAGATGCTTTATTATGAACAATAAATCACATTTTATTTTATAACTGGTGTAGGGTATTATATGGTAGGCTTCGCCCAACTATAACTTCTTACTTGTTAACACATCGAAATGTTGGTCGTAGACCGACCCAAAAAGTATACACATTCTGTGTCTGTAAGCTAAAAACACGAGTTAGAAGACTCATTCCATTTGTGATGCAAATTTGGACCAAAATTGACACAAGAAAACCTAATTGGACCTCCTCTGAAAATCACATTGATGCTGATATTAATATCAATACATTACAATATTTTGATGGTGGGTATTTAATTTCGGCACAGTCGAATACAAACTTTATTTTTCAATACTAGAGGATTTTACATTTCTAACTTTCTACAAATCTGAGTGATACCGGTAAAGGTAAATTACCTTGTTCTGAATGCACATAAAATTTTAAATTAATACTACGAATATAATAACATGTTCCAAAACTAACATGTATTTTGTGTAAAGTTCCAAATATTTTTCAAAGAATAGGTTCTAAATTGATGTACGGATAATTGAATTGGTATCTGTTATAATTATTAGTTCACATGGAACAGTATGAGGTTTTAAAAAGTGCTTATGTCTAATTTCGGAACTTGATATTTATTTAGGAAGTAAGTATGTATTTAAAAAGTTTCAGAAATTATGCAATTCTGAAAGTTTTTATTTAAAAATTGGAATTAATTGGATTGTTTTAATTTAAATATATCTTCTGTCTTCTAAATTTCCACAAAATTAAACAATTTTCTTTACAAATATGATGATTTAAAGATTTTCATATATAAAATAAATAAATTCATGTAATCCCGAAATCCCGTAAAATCCCGAAATCCCGAAAAATCCCGGGATCCCGAAAAATCCCGGGATCCCGAAATATCCCGGGATCCCGGGATTGCAATTTTCAAAATCCCGAATCCCGGGATTTGTAAAAGCCAGTCCCGTTTGGCATCCCTAATAGTGTGATAGGCTATATTGTTTTCCAAAACTTGGATAAGAAGGAAAAAGAAGGGGTATGTGGATGAAAAAGGGACAAAATTCGTACTTTTGGGAGTAAATACTTATTATTGTCTATACTCAAGCAAAAACATTTCTGATTAAGCTTTTAAAGTGTCTGAAATATGAATTATATAGCAAAGTTCCGTCTCATCTGATAATTTTATGGAGATCGGCCCATAATTGACCCTATCCCCCATATATGGTTCCCTTCGGAAAATTACTTTAAAGCTCACAACTTTCTCAAAAATACCAGTAAATCACGAAAGTCAACATAAACAAGTTTTAGAGGAACTAAAATCTCTCTGCCAAATTTTATGAGGATCGGTTCATAAGTGACCCTACCCCCGATATAAGGTCCATTCATAAATTGACTATAACGCTCATAATTTGCTACAAAATTATAGTAAAGCAACGAAATTTTACGTAAACTAGTTTTCGGAAAACAAATATTTCTCTGCCAAATTTTATGGAAGTCGGCTCATAATTGACCCTACCCCCCATATAAGGTTCCTCTCAGAAAATTACTTTAAAGTTCATAATTTGCTTCAAAATGTCAGTATATCAACGAAATTGACATAGACAACTTCTTAAAAAGTAATGAAATTCGACATAAATAAGTTTTATAGGAACTTAATTTTAACTGTAAAATTTTTTGAGGTTAGTAATTGACATTATCTCCTATCATAGAATGACATTAACGGCCATAACTGGCTTAAAAATACCAGTATAGTGATAAAATTCGTCATGAAGTAGTTTTATGGGATCTAAAATCTTTTTGTCAAATTTTATGTCCATCGAGCCATATTGGATTAAAGCTTTCATATAAGGCTTAGAAAGCATTGATATTCGACAAAACAAGTTTTATTTAATGCAAAATCTTTGTAGAATTTTTGGAGGATCCAAAATTTACCATAAGTAAATTTACAGGAAATCAAAACATTAAAAAATTATTAAATATGATAAAATAAGTGCTACCATCACCCGAACTATATTAATATTTATCCTAATATACATATATGTATATTATAAATCTCTTTTTAAGTCTGTTCGTTTGTTTATTTGTTTGTTTGTTTCTCAATCACGCCTAAACGGCTGGACCAATTTTCTTAAAATTTGGAACATAGTTAGATTTATACTTGGAGAGTGTTATAGGCTACATTTTTTTCAAAACTTGGACTAGGAGGGGGTAAAATGGGTTAAAAACGGGCAAAATGAGTACTTTTGATAGTAAATACCGATTTTGTCTATCCTGAAGCAAAATCATTTTCAATTAAACAACTTAATTTGTTAGAAATATATATTAGCAATGTGCCGTTGCGAAAATTGGACTGGAAGGGGACAAAAAAATAGGCCAAATGGCGAAAATCTGAAAAAATTAGTACTTTTGTGCTTTAAGAACGATTTTTTTCTATTCTAAAGCCAAAATATTTTAAACTATGATTTTGATAGTCTCAGACATATGTACATATATTTAGAAATCCCAGCCTTAGGGAAAAAAACGGGTAAAAATGGAAATCTGTATTTGCTGCGTAAAGGGACTCAATAAATGCATATTTTATCCGGATATAATCATTTAACAACGAATAAGGTGGTATTAATTGCTTTACTAGGAGCCAATACAACTTGTGGGTCGATCCGGAAAAAAATCCGTAAAATGATTTATATACACAAAATACACATTTATATCGAATTTTATCGCGATAACTTTGATTGTCAATGTGCATTTAAGTAATTTATAATGATTTCTATGCAAAAAATAAATCAAGTTTAATCCAATAGATTTATCAATTAATGAAATATGTGCGTTTAAGTGATTTTCGGAAGTGGACTTTATATAGGAGCTATGACCAATTAAGAGCCTATCCGGAAAAATTTCGTAGAATGATTCATATGTACACAAAACATATTTGTGTTGAATATTATTGAGATATCTTAATTTGATAATGAAATATGTACGTTTAAGTTATTTTTTGAAGTGGACCTTATATAGGAGCTATTACCAAATTGGACCGATCCGGAAAAAATTTGGTAGAATGATTTATATGCTCACAAAAAATTTCAAGTCGTACTTTATCCCGATAGCTTTATTATTCAAAGAAATATATGCGTTTAAGTTATTTTCGTAAGTGGACCTTATATAGGAGCCTATCCGGAAAAAATGTTGTAGAGTGATTCACATAAAGACAAAATATATTTGTGTCGAATTTTATCAAGATAACTTTATTTGACAATGAAATATGAGCGTTTAAGTGATTTTCGGAAGTGGGCCTTATATGGGAGCTAAGAGCAATAATGGACCGATCCGGAAAAAAAGTGGTAGAATGATTTATATGTACACAAAACTTATTCAAGTCGAATTTTATCTCTATAGCTTTAAAATGCAATGAAATATACAATGCGTTTAAAATATGATTTATATTTTTTGTGTTTACACGATTGGTATAAAACAATAACAAAGTAAGATGGAAACAACTGTTTCACTTTTACATAAAAATACATCCCTGATCTAATGCGACTTGCTTGTTTTTTGAAACATTTCAAAAAATGAAGAGAGCCATACGACTGTCAAATTTTCCATCCGTATTTTCTCTCAATGTGTGATAGTTTCATTACATATTGCGTTTAGACGATCCCATCCGTTATCTTCTACACAAAATTTTGACAGATCATTTTACTTGTGTGCTCGTCTGAAGGCGGCTTAAGTGATTTTCGGAAGTGGGCCTTATGTGGGAGCTATAACCAATAATGGACCGATCCGTAAAGAATTTTGTAGGATAATCTATATGTACATAAAACATATTCAAGTCGAATTTAATCCCTATAGCGGAAAAAATTTCGTAGAGTGATTCATATAAAGACAAAACATATTTGTGTCGAATTTTATAAGGATAGCTTTATTTGACAATGAAGTATGCTTTTAAGTGATTTTCGGAAGTGGGCCTTATATAGGCCTAATAATGGACCTATCCGTAAAAAAATTGGTAGAATGATTTGTATATACACAAAACATATTCAACTCGAATTTTATCTCAATAACTTTATTTATCAATAAAATATGTGAGTTTAGGTAATTTTCGAAAGTGGACCTTATATGGGAGCTACTGAGATCTACGTTGATAGCATTATTTCTGTTCTTATTATATTTGCATGTACAAAATTTTGTGTTGATATCGATAGCATTATTTCTGTTCTGATAGCATTATTTCTGTTCTTATTATATTTGCATGTACAAAATTTTGTGTTGATATCGATATATTTGAGGGAGTTATTAATGTTAAACTAATAGCCCCTTTGTATGGGGGCCATGGGAAATTTATCCCTGGATAAAAAAAATAATGTGGGACTAAATTTATCGAATTATCTTTTCTAGTTTCTGAGAAAACGACTTAATGGTATGTTTCCACTGGCTTAAAATCTGCTAGATTTGCGTAAACCTCTTCAAGGTGTTTCCACTGAGCTTACTCGTTTTTGATATTCGAATTTTCGAACAAATTCTGTCACATTATTTTTTCATATCGACAATAAAGTTAATTTGATTTAAAATTACACATTAAAAATAACCGAATAAATTTATTTATTATATGCTACAAATTTTAAAATTATATTTTGTTATTATTTTTACTTCGAAATTAATTGTCACTTTTTCGATGAAAACATTCACAACCCTAAACTTTCTTACGACATTCGAAAATATCATAGAAAATATCAACAACATTATTATGATTATTGTAGCAGCAGCTGACATGCTACTCATACAACGCTACAACATCGATTGTGAATTGAACAAATATATTTTAATTAACTAATTATTATTTTATTTGAAATAATGAGATAAATATGTACCTCCCATCACTATGTAACCTAGGAAATTACTACTACCCATTACCGAAATTCAAGATAATTTTGCTGGCTTCAGAGAAAAATGTGCATTTTTTAAACAAAAAAGGAAAAAATTATCACTTTATGCTCTAAGTCAACGAACATTCTTTATTCCAAGTTAAATATATTTTATTTTTAGCTAGATAGTATTAAAGTTATAATTTTGAAATTTTTTAATGCTTTTTCTTTCTATAGATCTGTAAATAAACTTGAGTTGTAGCTTTATAAATTGGCAAACAAATTATTTGTGAACTATTTTCCAATAATCTCTTATTTCGAAAATGTTATGAAAGTTGTTTTTAGTCAACCAAATTTCATATTTCTGAAAGTTTTTTTTTTTTGTAGTTTACCCTAAAGGGTAATACTTAAGTATAACCCTTTAAACTAATAAGATAAACGTCAAATTTATGTTAATAACGTAGGATATAAATTTTTTGCCCCGCACTGGCTGGACTGAATTTTTTTATTAGATTTAAAAAATGGAAATACTTATGTTATTAAATAAATTAAATAAAATATGATAAAAATAACAACTATAACTAAATTCTAAATGCATTTTAAAAACCATATTTTATAAAGTGAAACATTTTATTAAGTTAATTTACATATAAATATTTAAGCGTTTAATTACTTTTAACATAACAAATATGTACATATACATAAATTACTATTTTTTAAATTTATCTAAAAGGAATCAAATCCAGATAATTCACTTTCCTGCTGTAAAATAAAAGTAAAAAATTAATATTTAGAATTGTTAGGAATTTATTTGAACTTACTCTCTCTGGCTTATAAAGATGTGTATGCGGTAACAAAAATGTGGAACCTAGATCTCGCTCAGTCATTGTATTGACTTCCTGCAAAAAAAATAAATTATTGATTAAGTTAAATATTTTTTTTTTATTTTACTATCATCATTACATTAAAAATATATTTAATATTTATATATACATGTTTTGAGTTTTTACTTAAAAGTATTGCAACAAATATTAACTTGTTTAATGACGAGATATACAACTTATTTATATTTTATTAACATCGTAAGGGAAAAAAGATAGGAAAACACCTTAAATATTTTAAGAAAAGCCCTTACTTTAACTTTATTTTTAAAGTTAAAAACGGATACTGAAAATAACTGGGCCACATAACCGAAGTGATGGTTTTTTAATAAATAAAAATATATAAATAAAATAAATAAAAATGGTTTAGTATATATGTATAACCTTTACTACTTTTGTTTTGTTACTTATGTTTTTGGCTGAGCACTTGGTTTTTGTATTCCTTTTTTCTCTTGCTTATATGAGAGTGGGAGAGTATATTGTTGTTATTTACTATGATTTCTGAAGATAGTTTGTATGTATGTATTGTTTTGTTTTGTTTTTAAAAATAAAAATCATAAGAAGACCTTTTTAAAAATGTTTACAAAATAAAAATAAATTGCAGCGAGTTATTTTTTTTTTCTTTTCGGTTTCTCTCAACCACTTATCAAAAAAAAATCTAACCAGTGTGACCAGGTCACAAAAAATGTTGCGGCTAAATCCCATCCAAAATAATGCTAGAAAAAATGCTAAATTGATTTTAAAATGCCAAAAAAAATGCTTACATTTTTTAAGTGTTTTTATGAACAATTCTTATTAATTTGTAACTGAAATTCATTGTAATTTATAACAAGTAAGAAAGTATATTCAGCCGTGGTTGACCATATGAGTATAAAATTTGATTTATTTTTCGTAATAAAGCATTTATGTTGAATTGAACCTTGGTTCCGATATATTTAAACTAATTTTCTGAGAAAGGCTTTATACATTTGTATATGTATGGGGGCTAGGTAAAATAAAGGACGGACTTTAACCATTTTTAAAAGGTTTTGTCATTGGATCGAAAAGCATAGGTGCTTATTGTTTTGAAAATTTCAACCTCTACCAGACGTCAGACTTACATGGCTTAATCGATTCAGAAAATGATTCTTAACCGATTAGTATACTCAAACGTAGTATAGTTGACTAGGGTAAAAAATTAAGTTCCGTGGTATTAAGATAAACAGAAATGCTAAAAATTATTTCAAAATTGTTGTAAATTTAGCAATATGTAATGTCTCTAACTTTAAAATATTTCTGAATGCAAAAATTACATTAAAACTCTATTAACTACACTAGTTGCTCATGGTATAAAACCTAGATGTGTTTTCGGAAGGAAAAGTATAATATTTCTAGTTTTACTTTTTTTTATATAAACAATTTTATTTGTCTTCCTCAAAACACTTTAAAAATGGTTTTCATGTCACAAAAATATTGAAAATTCCGTTGAAATAATCTTAAATCTCGGTGAATAGATGTCAGGTTTATAACTCATACTTCCAAGATTTTTTCGGAAAAATATATATGAGAATGTATGAAATGAATTGAGAGATATATTAAAATCCGCAAGTTTGTAATTCTGGAATAAATTGTCAATAATATTTTCGAAATTTATGTATTTTTTTAATTAAAAAAAAAACGTGACAAAAAAAATACTAAAAATTTGGTAAAAATAAAAAGAACAGAAAGTAGGATGAGAAAGTCTTAATTATATATTATTAATTTTTTTCAATAAATTAACAAGAACTCCTGAAGGATGATAAAAATTAAAACCTCTTTATTTCGTATAGGAAAAAATAAAATTTGTTAATTAACCGTCATACATAGCCTTTTCCAAAATTATATGTTTCATTCCATGAGCAAACAAAAAGTATTAGTTTGTAAAATAGCGTACTGAACGTATTTGTAAAAATATATATAATCTCTTGAATTATTTCTATCACCACGAATTTAAAAAAGCATTGGTTTCCAGAAAAATATTTTAGAATACAACATTTTAAAGTATTCACTTGTATTGGCGTAATTTTAAGTTATTTATCTTTATGAATCTTTTTGCATTATTTTGAATTACAGTGTAAATTATTACATTTCTCATATTTCTTGTTGCTTGTGTTTGGGTAGACATTTAATTCTGATTTTTTCCGGTTAAACCTATTTCCAATATAAATCTTTTTTGCAAAAATTTGTCTTTTTTTTTGTTTATATACAAAAATTGCAAAAAAACCTAAAAATGCTAAAAATATTTTATAAAATTGCTAAATAAAATGCCAAATGCTAAATTAAAATTTTACAGCTAAATCAAAATAAAAAATGCTAAATCTAGCTGCAAAAATGCCAAAATGGTCACACTGAAGCTAACATAAAGTTTTCTCTCAGTGATAAACAGCAAAAACACTATTATAAATGGTGATCACAGCAATTAACCTTATAAAAACAAAGTGGACCCGTTATTTTCTGTCTCTGGTTAAAAAGGATGTTAAAGGTTTCTTATAATATCATAATTTGAAGACCTGTTTCGATCTTCAAATTTTTTTATTTTTTATTCTCTATTATCCGGTACAGTAAATCGGTTCACGACGTAAAAAGTTATGAGTAAAAATTTCAGACTACCTCAAAAAAAAAAAAAAAGTTTTTTCCCAATTCTTAAGTAGTTTTCACAGAAACTACCAAAGATATTTTGATGAATTTTGTCACACATTATTTTTTTGTGCCAGGGATGTTCAAACTCATAACAATTGATCCAATATTTCACATAGCCCCCATACAAAGGTGTATATTATTAATAACTCCCTCAATAACTCATAATTTGAATATAATTCATACTACCAACGTAGATCTCAGTCGGTCCACAATTGGTCATAGCTCCCATATAAGGTCCACCTGCAAAAATCACCTAAACGCACATATTTAATTGATAAATAAAGCTTTTGTGATAAAATTCGAGCTGAATATGTTTTGTGTACATACAAATCATTCTACCAAATTTCTTTTCGGATCGGTCCATTATTAGTCGTAGCTCCCATATAAGGCCCACTTCCGAAAATCACTTAAACGCACATATTTCATTGTCAAATAATGGTATCTTGATAAAATTCGACACAAATATGTTTCGTCTATATATCACTCTACGAAATTTTTTTCGGATAGGACCATAATTGGTCATAGCTCTCATATAAGGTCCACTTCCGAAAATCACTTAAACGCATATGTTTCATTGATAAATAAAGCTATAGCATTGATAAATAAAACTTGAATATGTTTTGTGTACATATAAATCATTCTACCAATCTTTCCCCAGATCGGTCCATTATTGGTCATAGCTGCCATATAAGGCCCTCTTTCGAAAATCATTTAGACTCACATATTTCATTGTCAAATAAAGCTATCTTGATAAAATTCGACACAAATATGTTTTGTGTACATACATATGAATCACTCTACGAAATTTTTCTGTAGAGGACCATAATTGGTCGTAGCTCCTATATAAAGTCCACTTCCCAAAATCACTTAAACGCACATATTTTATTAAATAATAAATCTATTGGAGTAATATTCGACTTGAATTTTTTTTTTTTTTGCATATAAATCATTATACGAAGTTTGTTCTTGATCGGTCCATAATTGGTCACAACTCAACTCAAGGATCATTTCCGAAAATTACTAAAACGCACATTGACAATCAAAGGCGTCGGTATAAAATTCGACATAAATGTGTATTTTGTATATATAAATCGTTATACGGAATTTTACTTCTGAAAATCCCTTAATACCACTTAATTTATTATTAAATTATTATATCCAGATAAAATTCGACATGAGTATGTTTGTGTATAGATAAATAATTAAAAATTAGTTACATATGCAAAATGTTAGTACCCTCACTACGGAAACAACAATTTTGTCAAGTTATCTAAAAATTAGATAGTTAAATGGGTTTTAATAAATGTAGCTTGCTGGTGAAGGGTATTTAAGATTCGGCACAGCCGAATATAGCACTCTAACTTGTTATGATATGATTTAGCACATTTTTGAGGCCAGACTTTACATCCATACGTCATTATTGGACGGATAAACGATTTGTATAGCAATATTTTGTTTTTGTGGTTTAATTTCGATTTACGATTTAACAAGGGAAATAATGCCCTCCCGCACTTATTAGCTTTATCGCATGACTGGAGAATGTGATGTCTAAAGGTTAATTTTTTGCAAAGATACTTAATCGATTCTTGAATAGGAATTTCTACACCATCAATAGTAAGAGGGATGGTAGGTATTCCTTTAGGCGATTTGTTTAAGGGAAATAGCCTGTGTTTTCGCTTGGTTTATTTTTATTTTCCATTTGATTAAGTATTTTTGGGCTTGTAAGAGAGCGCTTTTCATTCTTTTGACTATATGAATTTGAATGTTTTTCTCGGGCTATAATTGCAGTATCATCTGCATACAAAGCTGTTGACTGATCGATTTGAGGTTTAAAGTCAGAAATATATATATATATAGAATACAATGTTGGTGACAGAACAGACACTTGAGGTACGCCTGCAATAATGTTACGTCGACTTGATTGTTCCTTTCCAATGTGAACCACAAAGAGTCTGTCGCACAAAAAACCTTGCATCATCTTTTGCAGGTAAATTGGATAGCCTAACATATTAAATTTTTAAACTAAGCCATCATGCCATCATGTCTGAACTGACAATTCCCGTACTTTTACGCTCAAGTTTGTGCATAGTTATAAATTTCACAATCTTTCATATTTGGTGCACTGTAGAGTGATCCCTCCGAAAACCAAATTGTTCTTTTTGTAAGATATTGTTGTCATCCGTGAACTCATTAAGTCCACATAATATTATTTTTTCAAAAATCTTATCGATTTATTGTCGGTATAACCTAAGCGGTTTTGAAGAGCTTTGATAAATATCCATTTTATAAGCACCAGTTAAATATTTTCATTATATGACCGAAGACATATTCTTCAAAATAACTGGCTGTATTCCGTCTAATCTGGGGGCTTTTGAATTTTTCAAAGTCTTTATATAATAACGTATTTCATTAACTGTTTTTAAAAATTGTTGAGTGGTGTCTGGTATATCCTGATCTTTAAGCCATTTAATATGCTTTCGTACCTTAACATCAAGTGGCGAGTCTAAGTAATAAGTAGTTTTGTTGTAATTTTCAAAAACATCAGCAATATCATTAGCTTTTTCATTGTTATTACATATCACAGCGCCATATATTAACAGATTCCCTAATGATGATTCATTCCCTTTTATGGCTTTAGTTTACTTCCAAAAATTTTTACTGCCAGTTGGTAACCTTTGAATCAATGTCAGCTGTTATTACGATCAGTGTGAATGTTTTGTTTTATTAAATTAGTCAGCTGTTTTATAATACATATTATAAAGTTCCTCTCTGATGAAATTGTTGTTCTCTATTTTGAGATAATTTTCTTTGCCATTGCTGCTTGTTGGCCATTGGAATTTTTTTGGAGGCTTCCTGAACTACGTATGTGATCTTAGACAGAGTTTGTTCGATATATGTGCACAATAAGTCTGCAGTCCGTAAGCTGATATTTCTGAGCTTATTATCTACAATTATCTCAATTTCCTTCCAGTTGGCCATATTATACAAGGGGACTAGTGATGTTTTTTCAATTACGGAACCAAAGACTTTGCATGAGATTGTCAAAATAATATTAAGTTTTTAAAAATTGATAACGATTTAGTATTTATTCAATTAAGTTAAAGTGTTTTAACGCGCTTTCAACCCCAATTTTAATATAAATTTACTGTAATGTATTCATGGTGGCAAATAAAGTTCCTATGCGCATTTCTCCGGTTGCTTCTCCTTAAGTCAATTTGACCCAATTTTTATTTTCAAACGCAAAATTTTTCCCTTTATACATATATTAGATATGAACGTGAAACTTTATTTTATACATCACAGGGACAAAAACTATGTTTTTAAAAGAAAAAAAAAAAAAGAAAATTTAAATTTTTCCTCCCCCCACCACATTTCATATCACGACCCAACAAGCAATATTCCTCTTCACCATTTTTTCCTATTGAGTATAATTTAATTGAGTTCATCTTCATTCAGAATCATCGATAAATTATTTTTTCAGTCAAATAATCAATAAAATCGCTTTCAATTACTATTTCTTCATTCAAAATTTTATTATACTCTTAAGTCTTATTTGATACTCTCAAAGTATCTTTAAAATTTTAAATGTTTATTCAAATTTGAAATTCCTAGAATGTTTTAGCACATATTGACATATAATTATCAAAACTCCATCAACTAAAATTTCAAGAAAAAAAAAAAACGGCGAATAAAATTAAAGAGTAATGGAATTATCTTCAATATTAACAGAATTAATGAAATCTATTTTTTTAGAAGTATGTTTGCAAATTACTAATGCATCTTATGAGCATTTCGAAATGGAATATTATGAATATTAATAATTATCATAATTATAATGACTAATGTTGTATTTGTAAGATTTTTATCATGTAACATTGCGATCATCAATAAAGAATAAATAAGTAAATAAATAATTATTATATATATTAGTGTTTTTCACGGGAATTCCCGGGACGGGAAATTGATTTTCTGGAATTTGGCGTTTTTTATGAGATACTAGAATATTTGATATAATTATGAGCTAAAAAGCCCAAATCGATAGGTTCGGTTATTTTGGTGCAGGTGAAATAATGGATATATATCAACCATTTTCAATGTATTTGCAGAATTTTAGGATATGATCTTCAAAATTGGCACTGTAGTTTGATTTCAAGTTTTAACACAAAAGAGGTTATTTAAATAGTAATCAGTATTTTCAAATATGATATATGTATCAGCATTAAGGTGATCGACTAGATTTTTCAAACGGTTTTTAAAACCGGGTTTTTCTGCTTTACCAGTGTCGGTTTTTTCTTAATGTTGATTTTTCAAATATCAAATAACCCGGTTTTTTCAAATAAACCGGTTTCGAATACTTTTATTTGCTTTGTATGTATGTATGTATGTATGTATGTATGTATGTATGTATGTATGTATGTATGTATGTATGTATGTATGTATGTAGTATGTATGTATGTATGTATGTATGTATGTATGTATGTATGTATGTATGTATGTATGTATGTATGTATGTATGTATGTATGTATGTATGTATGTATGTATGTATGTATGTATGTATGTATGTCTGTATGTATGTATGTATGTATGTATGTATGTATGTATGTATGTATGTATGTATGTATGTATGTATGTATGTATGTATGTATGTATGTATGTATGTATGTATGTATGTATGTATGTATGTATGTATGTATGTATGTATGTATGTATGTATGTATGTATGTATGTATGTATGTATGTATGTATGTATGTATGTATGTATGTATGTATGTATGTATGTATGTATGTATGTATGTATGTATGTATGTATGTATGTATGTATGTAGTATGTATGTATGTATGTATGTATGTATGTAGGTATGTATGTATGTATGTATGTATGTATGTATGTATGTATGTATGTATGTATGTATGTATGATGTATGTATGTATGTTAGTATGTATGTATGTATGTATGTATGTATGTATGTATGTATGTATGTATGTATGTATGTATGTATGTATTGTATGTATGTATGTATGTATGTATGTATGTATGTATGTATGTATGTATGTATGTATGTATGTATGTATGTAGTATGTATGTATGTATGTATGTATGTATGTATGTATTTGTATGTATGTATGTATGTATGTATGTATGTATGTATGTATGATGTATGTATGTATGTATGTATGTATGTATGTATGTATGTATGTATGTATGTAGTATGTATGTATGTGGTATGGTGTATGGTGTATGTATGTTGTATGTTGTATGTACTGTATGTCTGTCTGTATGTATTTATGTATGTTGTTGTTGTATGTATGTATGTATGTATGTATGTATGTATGTATGTGAATGAATGTCTGTATGATGAATGAATGAATGAATGAATGAATGAATGAATGAATGAATGAATGAATGATGAATGAATGTACGTTTCTGAGCACAATTAATCCTTTGATTTGAATAAATATATTTATATTTACATCCAAAATGTTGTTAGATCAACAGAAATTTAGTTGAAACAGTGGTAAAATAGTAAAATCGCAATGATTCAAATCTACATCTAAAATAGTTAATTTTACTCCCTTGAAGATGGTTAATTTGAAGAATATATCGTTGATATGAATAAAATTTGGAGAAATTTCTTCATTTCTTGCAATAAAACAGAAGAAATTAAATACAAAGAAGAAGAAATAATGAAATTGGACTGTAGCTTTGAAGAAATTTCGTTAATTTTAACAATTTTATTTTATTCAAATTGAATAAAGACACGTAGAACTAAAGAAATTTCTCAACATACAAGAAAAAACTAAACAGAATAGTTGAAAATGTATGACGAAAACTAGTTTATATTATTTCAAATTGTGGTTCCCTTCAAAGTGTTTGTGTTATCAAATAAATATTTTAAAATAAAATTAAAAGTGAGAAAATTTTATGGAACAAAACGAACATATAAATATTGTGCTTATATAAATAATAATTTTAAATATTTTTTAATATATAAATGTAAATTACATGCGAAATGTACTTTATTTAATTTAGGGTATCCAAAAGAATATTTGTTAGTTTGGAGTATTATTCAAAAGCATTTATATAATATTTCGACAAATATTGATTGTTGCTTAATTTCCTATGAATAATTGTTCTATGTTTACAAATAATTTTTAATTTGTTTAATATCTAAAAATAATTTATGTTGAAAGCATAGTTCATAGTTCATCAAACATTTGATAAAAACGACATGACACTTAAAATCGTATTGTTTACTTATTTTATTTATATGAATACAAATGTCTATTCATTAGGGATGCCAATCCCGAAATCCCGATCCCGAAAATCCCGGGATTTTTCGGGATTATTTATTTTCCAAATCCCGGGATTTTTTCGGGATTAGAATATCCCGAAACCCGGGATTTTTCAAAATAAATCCCGGGATTTGTTTCAAAAACTGTTTTTATTTTCTTTTTTTGAGCCATAATTTTCATTAACTTGAAAATTACGATCTTATTTTATTTTCGACTCATGCAAAACTAAATTCCGCAGAGCTAATTTTATACATATTTAAACCTTTTATTTTTTAAAGTGGTATGATTCCATACACATAGCACATATAAATTTATTTATTCACTTCGTTTTTATACCCTACACCATTTTAGTGGGGAGGGTATATTGGGTTTGTGCTGATTTTTGTTATGCACAATAATATTGGTCCTATACCCACCTTAAAGTATACCAATCGGCTCAGAATCATTTTCTGAGTCGATTAAGCTATGTCCGTCCGTCTGTCCGTCCGTGTAAACCTTGTAATCAAACTACAGCAATTTTGAAGATAATTCTATAAAATTTTGCATGATCTTCTATTGTACTAGAGACGGATCCTATTGAAAATGTGTAACATCGGTCCAATACTTGACCTAGCCCCCATACAACTGAACCCGCCGAATAGGCCTTTTAAGTTCATAATTATGTTTAATATACTCGTATCTCGACAAAAAGCTGCAAAGCCAAGTTCTATACTAGCCTTCATGACCCTGATGTATTTTTTGATGATACGGCCTCATTTGACCCTAGCTCCTATACCCCTTCGAAATATGACTTAAATGTACACAATTTTATTCAACAAAAAATAGCTAAAGTATATCTGAGGCAAGGTACAATTCAACTTAGATGCTTTATTATGAACAATAAATCACATTTTATTTTATAACTGGTGTAGGGTATTATATGGTAGGCTTCGCCCAACTATAACTTCTTACTTGTTAACACATCGAAATGTTGGTCGTAGACCGACCCAAAAAGTATACACATTCTGTGTCTGTAAGCTAAAAACACGAGTTAGAAGACTCATTCCATTTGTGATGCAAATTTGGACCAAAATTGACACAAGAAAACCTAATTGGACCTCCTCTGAAAATCACATTGATGCTGATATTAATATCAATACATTACAATATTTTGATGGTGGGTATTTAATTTCGGCACAGTCGAATACAAACTTTATTTTTCAATACTAGAGGATTTTACATTTCTAACTTTCTACAAATCTGAGTGATACCGGTAAAGGTAAATTACCTTGTTCTGAATGCACATAAAATTTTAAATTAATACTACGAATATAATAACATGTTCCAAAACTAACATGTATTTTGTGTAAAGTTCCAAATATTTTTCAAAGAATAGGTTCTAAATTGATGTACGGATAATTGAATTGGTATCTGTTATAATTATTAGTTCACATGGAACAGTATGAGGTTTTAAAAAGTGCTTATGTCTAATTTCGGAACTTGATATTTATTTAGGAAGTAAGTATGTATTTAAAAAGTTTCAGAAATTATGCAATTCTGAAAGTTTTTATTTAAAAATTGGAATTAATTGGATTGTTTTAATTTAAATATATCTTCTGTCTTCTAAATTTCCACAAAATTAAACAATTTTCTTTACAAATATGATGATTTAAAGATTTTCATATATAAAATAAATAAATTCATGTAATCCCGAAATCCCGTAAAATCCCGAAATCCCGAAAAATCCCGGGATCCCGAAAAATCCCGGGATCCCGAAATATCCCGGGATCCCGGGATTGCAATTTTCAAAATCCCGAATCCCGGGATTTGTAAAAGCCAGTCCCGTTTGGCATCCCTACTATTCATGCATGTATTAAATATTTATAAATATCAATTATATTAATTTTTATAATAAATTTTTCCTTTTATCTAAATTATATAATTTAGCTTTGTTCAATTTTATTTTGACAATAACATTTTTGTTTATTATCAATGATAACTTTATATAACTTATAAACAGTAAAGAAAAATTACAAGAATTTAAAGAAATTGTTTAAAAATACTGTTTACAATTTATGTAAACATTGTCTCAGATAGTGAAAGAAAATGTTCACTGGGATTTAGTATTAACTAAAATAGGGTAGTAAAAGTGAAGAAAAATTCTTCATTATGAATAAAAATATTATTAATGAGAACTAAATTCATTAGTTAAATTGAAGAAATTTCTTCATATTTACCACCCCTAAACAACGAAACGATATTAGAAAATATGAAAAAATTTCTTCATATTAACTATTTACTAAAATACAAAAAATCAATGAACAAATCTGTAATCTGGAATAAAATTAACTGCATAATAACAAAATTTCTTCATATTTACACCCCACTTTGCAGTATTTAGGTAAATTTTTGGTTCTGTATAAGGACTGAAATTAATCGTAGCAGACCGAGGCTCAAACATGAAAGCAGCATTCCAAAAGGATAGGAATATATTCTGCATAAAACACCTGCTGAATAATGTAATAGAAAAGATCATATATGATACATCAGAAGTTGATACTTTGACGATAGTTTGTTCTAAACTAGTAAAGTATTTTAAGAAGACAGGCCTTAATTCAATTCTAAATACAGCTTTAAAATGCTACACACAAATGAGATGTAACACAATTTATTATTTGTTAAAATCTATTCAAGAAAATTGGGTTGAAATAACTCAGGAAAAACATCAGACCAACAGATTGGCAAACCTTAATTGGGAGAACATTAATGAAGTAGTTAATGTTTTAAAACATTAAGAGACGTCAAAGGAGAGAAGTACCCGACTATACATCAGGTCTATCCCCAAATAAGAAGATTAAAAACGATAACCAGCCGAATACTACATTATATGGAAAATGTTATTGATATCAACATTTCGGATTTCCACAAAACTGGACTCTTTTTATTTCCACCAGCAAATACATTAAGTAATTTTAATCAAAATGAAAAGGACTACATTCACAAAAGCTGTAAGGAAATGCTAAAAATGTACGAAAATACTGTATCTATCTCAAATGATATAATGGAGCCTACAAAACCAGATAATGCTTTTAATGGTTTTGTTCAAGTTGCTGTTGATCTCGATTGTGATGATGAGATACAGAATGAAATCATAAGGTATGAAAAACAGACGATTTTGTATTACAAGGAATTTGACCCATTAGGGTGTTGGAAGTTACACAAAAAAGAATACCCTTTATTATACAAACTAAGTTCGTTTGTTTTAGTAACACCAGCCATCGGAAAGACTTTTTTCAAAAGCACGACATTTATTAACAGAAAAGAGGTCAGTACTGGGGAAAAATTCAAGTCGCTTTTATGACATAAAAGAGTGTAAAATTAGAATAATTTCCAGTTTCCCTATTTTTAATGACAAAACTGGAAATGTTTCTAATTTTACACTCTTTTATGTTATAAAAAACTGACATAAAACTGAAACGAAAACAACTCATCAAGTAAGTATTAAACAGGCGGAATAGTTTCTTACAGGGTCACTCTTCATTCACTCAGATTATATCAAATTAAATTGTTTTAAACTTTAAGCTGTTACGTTATGGGCACAATTTGGATAGAAATTGTTGGCAGGATAGTTTTAAATTTTCCTCTGTTCTGCATTTGTATACAATTTCGTTATGCTTTGCCAGTACCCTGCCGGCAAATTTGAGTTTAATTTTGGATAAATGAACTAAATTTACACTATTTAGGCTCAACTTCATGTTTCTCAGTGCTAAATAAAAATATTTACAAAAACAAAATACATTATTTTCTAATTTTTATCCCATTTTTGTAAAATTTAAGTTCTATCTAATATACCAAAAAGAAACGTAAATGATAATAATTAGATAGAATAAAAATGTATAAAAAGAACACTTTTTAATACACTAACAAGATAATTTAAGACAGAATTATTTTTGCTCTCAAAATTTAAAAGAAAAAGTGTTTATATATTTCAGTAAATATATTAAGTATATAGTGATCAGTTGTGTGAATAGTAACACATTGTGAAATTTTGTAATGATTTTATTTAAAATTTAATATATAAAAATAAATTTAATATATAATAAACATAAGTGAGAGATTAGTGAGTATAAACAATTTTAAATTATTCATAAAGTAAGAGAAATAAAGAAAATGTATTATAAAGTCGCTTTTACTACATAAAATAGTGTAAAATTAGATAAATTTCCAGTTTCCCTATTGCTATGTCAAAACTGGAAATTTTACTAATTTTACGCACTTTTAAGCTATAAAAAAGTGACTTAAAACTGAAACGAAATCGACTCACTAAGTAAGTATTAAACAGGAGGAAAAGTTTCTTACCAACGCGGTCACTTTTCTTCCTTTCAAATTGTGCAATATTAGATGTTAGATTAGATTAGCAATTGTTTGCAGGGTACAAGAACATGCAGTATCAGCCAATACTAAAACACCCCTTATTGAAATTTTCTTTAAAGTAATTCTAGTTATTAAAAAGAAGGCAAATTTGAAAGATTTTACACTTTTTATATAGTTTTTTAGGTCTTAAAAAAAACAAACAAAAAATTTCTATGTTATTTATTAAAGAAACAAATTTACAATAATTCTTCAATACTTCATTGGTCAAAACGTAAGTACCCCCATAAAAATTATTTTTTAAATCGTATTTTTCAATTCTTTCTTTAAATTTTTTAATAATAAATTACATTTTAAATGTAAAAATATCCTTTTTACTTTATTCTTTGATGTTAAAATTTGTTTTTTCAAAACTTTATTTTCCGTATAGCACCAAACAGCTGAATCGGAGGTGCCACTTTCAAAATTTCTTAAATAAGATTAAGAAACAATGAAAAAATTGTTTTCAAAATGTTAAGTTATCTATAAAATTAATTTTTGAGAAGATTGAGATGAAAAAGTTTTATATCTATATCTATGATAATGCTTAATTTCATGTTTCTAGGATCAATATTATTAAAAACATAAAAAGTACCTTTTGAAGAACGAAAAAGTACCAAAAAGTAATATTTTAAATGTTCTCACTTACACCGAGCTCTACGTGTTTAATTTCATGTTTCTAGGTTCAATATTATAGAAAATTCAAAAAGTACCTTTTGAAGAACGAAAAAGTACAAAAAAGTCCCCATTTATAGGTTCTCACTTAATCCAGGCTCTACATGCTTAATGTTATGTTTCTAGGTTTCTAGTCCCCTTTTATAGATTCTCATTTACCCCGGGTTTTACAACCTTAATGTAAATGTAAATGTTTCTAGGTTTAATTTTAAAGAAAACTACCTGTGCAGAATGAATAAGTACCGAAAAGTCTCTTTATTAATAATTACATGTTTCGATTTCAATATCATAGAAACTCAAAAAGTACCAGATGGAGAACGAAAAAGTACCAAAAAATATCACTTGGTACCGGGGTTCCAAATAACACGCCATTAGCATATTTAGTGTTTCTAAATCTACAAATTTTATCTAAATTGGAGCATTGTGTTTGAATAAAATAAAATTTCCGTTTTTACCCGTTTTGGTAATTTTTTTTCTCCCCATTAACGAAACAAAAATTCTATTCCAAAAAGTTGCAACATCGTAGTGGGAGCCCGTTATTATGAATTCATATGTATGTATAAGTTAATAAACCAAAAACAATGTTTTATGAAAAAGTACGAAAAATAGGTACAATTTTCAGCCCTTTGAATAAAATCCAATTTCCTGTTTTTACCCCTTTTGCTAATTTTTTCTCCCCATTAACGAAACAAAAATTCTATTCAAAAAAGTTGCAACATCGTAGTGGGAGCCCGTTATTATGTATTCATATGTATGTATATGTTAATAAACCAAAAACAATGTTTTATGAAAAAAGTACCAAATATAGGTACAATTTTCACCCCAAAAAGTACTTAATTCATATTTTTATTTTTTAGTCATGTTATAAAGGAGTCAAAAATATTGTTTGAATGTTCACTGGTTTAAAAGATACATGGGGTGCAAAAAGAGTACCACAATACAGTTTTTACCCGTTTATTCCCTAAAGGGGCCGAATTTGAAAAAAGGACCAGACATCTGTCCGCTTATTTTTTAAATGACGATAAGCTTTAAACTGTTTTTGTATCTTTTCTAGTTTAGGAGATATGATGTTACCGAATTTACGCGTTTTTACCCTTTGTACCCCCTAAACATTCGAATAGTGGATCTATTGGCGGGCGACCAACTTCCGTGCCAATTTCAGCTCTTTAGCTACAAGCTTTTAGGCTGTGAGATGATGAATTAGTCAGTCAGTCAGTCAGTTAGTCAGTAACGTTAGAATTTTATATATATAGATAGATTTATGTTATTTATATTTTAAATTCTCACTTATGTTTATTATGTATTAAACTTATGTTATTTACATATATATTAAATTTTAAATTAAAACAATTTATTACAAAATCAAAATCAAAAAAAGCATGAATAAACATAACATAGTTTTTTTTTTAAAGCAAAGCAGTTTGCAGCAGTTCGTGTGCGTCATCATAACATAACAGAGAATAAAATTTTTGTAAAAGAAATTTTTTAACAAATTGTCGTCATGTGCAGGCCATTAGTACCCAGCAAAAAAAAGAACTTCCAAAGAAGCGAAAAAGAAGTAGAATTTACTCCATGGAAGTAGTGAAAAAGACCCGAAGAAGTGATGATTTTAACATAGGAGGGATGTCCTTTTTATTTGATTCCAATTTCACTACTTCTAAATCCAAGCCTACTATTGAAAGTTCTCTCATTTTCTCCCAAATGTTCAAATTCTTTTTACAAATTTTTAAGGTTCTTACTGTAATAGTTTCCCATATAAACGAAATTTTGTATTTAATTCATATGGGAGATTCCACGGTAAGCTAAATAACGACATATGTAAATGTTCACATTGACGTCTGAGTTTTTGTGCAATATTTGAGGATTTTGGCACTATTAGTAAACTAAATTCTAAAGTGGTTCCGACAAAATATGAGAACTCTTTCTGTTTTTTCTCTCAGATATAGCAATTTAAGATTTTCTTTATTTGGGGTGTGCCACGGCCACTACAACTAGGCCACCCATTTTGTACCCATATGTTTATGTGGAGGTCAAAGTTGTCCATAATTTTGAGGACTCTATCTGTTGTACATTCTGAGATATGCGAATTTTAATACTTGTTTTGCAGCCTATAGTTCCTTGCAGACACACAGGAAGGCACTGTGGTTTTTAATAATTGCTCTGGAAGGACTTATATTTATTTATTTTAGTTATTATTATTTTTTATTATACTAAGTAAAAAAACAACAAACGCTCATTACTTTACATTATTAAAAGTACGACCAGTAGTACCAAATTTATTGAGTATCGGTCTATAATTGACCCTACCCATTCATTGCTGGCTGAAAAATACGTGTACAGTTATGAAATTTGTTATAAGAAACTTTTATAGGAACGTAAATCTTCCTCACGAATTTCAAGCGGAAAGTGTCGTTAACTCAACCTACCCACCCATATAAGCCCTTGCATTTAGAGTCGCAAAACAACAAACAAAGTGTAGAAAGGAATGTAAGAAAAAACAATTAAGATGCTGTGCTGAATCTTATACCAAGTTCACACGACCAGTTGAATTACTTAATTCGGTCTCTGAGAATTGAACATAGCTCCCATACAAGGTCCCTTCCAGAAAATCACTTAAACGCACATAACTCATTACTAAATTAAGATATCCATATAAAGTTTGGCACAAGTATTGCTCATATACACAGAAATATTACTGTGAAATTGTTTTCCTATCGGTTCATAATTGATCATAGCTCCCATAAAAGGTGCCTTTCAGAAAAACACTTAAACGTACATAACTCATTACCAAATAGTGATACCCATAAAAAATATGGCATAACTATTTTTGTACACAGAAATGTTATCGGTCGATCTTTGGTCATAGCTCCTGTGGTGATACTTGAAGTATTAACACTTTGAAATTTTGTTTTAAAAATAATTAAGTTTTCATTTCTTTTATTTTATATTTTTGATTTTTTGGAAAATAAATTTATTGGATTTAAACTTTTGAAATAAACACAACAACATTGGTGACCTACGGCAATAATTTGAAAAAAATTTTAAAAATGTCCACTTCAGAAGATTTTGGATCTGCCTCATCTTTAATTCCCCCCGTATCCCGTGTTACTGCACGTGTACCTCCTTTTTGCGGTCAAAATCCCAAGCTATGGTTTCGCCAGCTGGAATCCCAATTTGTAACTTCCGGAATTACTGCAGATGCAACAAAATACCACACATTGGTTGGATCAATCGAGAGCAACATCCTCAACTATGTTAGTCATATTGTGGAAGCGCCCCCCGCAGAAATATGAAACAAATATGAAACTCTTAAATGTTCCATATTAGATGAGTTTATTGAATACGAAGAGAAAAGACTTCGTCAACTTCTGGAAAACGTAAGTGTTGGCGATAAAAAACCATCCACACTTCTACGTGAAATGCGTACGTTGGCTTCTGGCAAAGTTTCGGAAGAATTGCTCAAGACATTATGGATTCAACGTCTTCCATCTACGACAAAAGCTATTTTATCGGTTAGTAATGATACAATTGATAAACTATGTTTAATAGCCGATAAGATCCATGACAAGTATGATTCGGCAACATCAATCAGCGCTGTTTCTGTAGATAATGATGAGAGAATTTCTAACCTTGAAAATACAATTCAAGAGATATTTTCCAAATTAGATTCACTTTCAATTGGTAATCGTCGCCGCAATAGAAGTTCTTCGAGAAATTTGTCAAGAAATCGAACTCCTTCTGAAAAAACATTTTGTTGGTATGATCATAGATTTGGATCTAGAGCTACAAAATGTCGCCCACCATGTTCATTCAAATCATGGGAAAACAACTAGGCACTTCACCTATGGTGACGGGTGAAGTTAGCCAACAAATAAGTTGCCTGTTCATTCAAGACACTGAGTCGAATTTCAGGTACCTTATTGACACCGGGGCAGACTTATCAGTATATCCTGCCACAGACCTCATTTGTTCTTTATGCTGCCAACAATACAAAAATTCGAACATATGGTAAAAAAGTTATCAACTGCAATATTGGTTTACGACGAAGATTCCTCTGGTCATTTGTTGTGGCTGACGTAACACGCCCAATAATAGGATCAGACTTTCTTAAACATTATGGACTGCTAGTTGATGTCAAAAATAACAGCTTAGTAGATTCTTCAACAAATCTGAAAACGACTGGCATTTGTTCAAAGATTTCACTTTAAAAAGCGTTTCATATGATTCTGGTAAGTTTCAATCAATCCTTAAGGAATTCGTTGATGTCACAATACCTAGCGATAAATTGCTGCCAGTTAAAAATGCAGTAACTCATCACATTGAGACAACTGTGTCACAAGTGTATGCCAAAGCCAAATTGCTAAACAAGAATTTGAGTACATTCTAAATCTTGGTATTTGTCGACCATTCAAAAGTTCGTGGTCCAGTCCCCTTCATATAGTGCCAAAAGGTAATGATATGCGGCTCTGTGGGGATTACAGGGCTCTCAACAAAGTAACTATTCCAGACCGTTATCCCGTTCCACATATTCAAGATTTCGCATTTATGCTTGCCGGTAAGAAAATATTTTCTAAAATCGACTTGGTTAAAGCTTATTTTCAAATACCAGTTGAAGACAGCGACATTCCAGCGGTTCATTAACGAAGTTTTACGTGGCCTTGACTTTTGTTTTTCATATATCGATGATATTATGGTAGCATCAAAAGATGATGAAGAGCATTCGGACCACCTACGGCAAATTTTCAACAGACTGCGATAGTATGGAGTGACAATAAATTGTGATAAATGTGAATTTGGTAAACCTGCTTTAAAATTGTTGGGATATTTTATAACTCAAGAGGGACTGAAACCAAATCCTGAACATGTGGCAGCTATTCTAGAACTCAGTTTACCTAAAACTATAAACGACATAAGCCGATTTCTAGGAACTTTGAATTTTTACCGACAGCTGATGCTTTTTATTACTAAGGCAGCTGATGCTCAAGCAACTTTGAATTCCCTAAAAGTTGGTGAGAAGAAAAATGATAAAAGGATTATCCAGTGGGCTCCTGAATTACAAAAAGCTTTCGAGGAATGTAAAAACCAACTAGCAAACGCAGCTCTTTTATCATACCCTATAGACTCAGCAGAAACTTCTCTATGGGTGGATGCATCAGATGTTGGAATAGGTGCTGTACTCCAACAACGTATTGATGGAGCATGGAAACCATTAGGTTTCTATTCAAAAAAGTTGTCAGACACTCAAAAGCGATATAGTGCATATGATCGCGAACTACTAGCAGCTTACTCTGGACTCAAACACTTCCTTGAAGGGCGTCAGTTTTGCATCTATACTGATCATAAGACATTGGTTTTTGCATTTAAACAGAGACCTGAAAAGGCATCCCCACGCCAACTGTGACATCTCTACTACATTGGGCAACACACTGTAGATATTCGCCATGTTTCAGGAAAAGATAATGTAACTGCTGATGCATTATCTCGTTTAGATGTTATTTCAATGCAATCAGCTTTAGACTATGCACTTTTTGCCGAAGACCAGATTAAAGATGCTGAACTAGAATCCATGCAAAAATCGTTAACGACAGGTTTGGAATTAAAAGCACTTCAAGTGCCAAACGCTTCCTACAAAATTATTTGTGACATTTCGACGAAAAGGATTAGACCATACATTACAAAACGTTTTCGAAAAACAGTTTTTGATATGTTACACAACATTTCTCACCCTGGTCCAAAATCTTCTATCAAAATAATTTCTAGTAGATTCGTTTGGCCTAATATGAAGAAGGATATTTCGTCTTGGACAAAATCATGCATTAAATGTCAACAGTTTAAGGTTCAACGTCACATAAAAAGCCCGATTGGAGAATTTCCTATTCCTGATGAAATATTCAAAATCGTCAGTATAGACTTAATAGGTCCGCTGCCCCTGTCAGGTCAATATAGATATTGCCTAACCTGCATCGATAGGTTTACACGCTGGCCAGAGGCGATACCATTAAGTGATATCACAGCTGAATCAGTAGCAAAAGCTTTTCTAAATGGATGGATATCGAGATTTGGAGTACCTACTCAAATTGTCACTGACCAAGGATGTCAATTTGAATCTTCATTGCTTAATGAGCTTTCCAAACTATTAGGTATCAATGTGACGCATACTACCCTATCACCCACAGGCTAATGGATAAGTTGAACGTTGGCATCGAACTCTAAAGTCTGCAATTAAGTGCCAATCAAACCCTCGTTGGTCAGATGTTTTGCCAATAATTATGTCTTCCATTAACCATGATCTAAACGTTTCTCCCGCTGTTAAGGAACTTACATTACCAGGTGAACTTTTAATTGATTTCAAAATAAAGAACATTAACAATGAATGGGTTAAACAACTTAAAGAAGACATGGATAATATTAAAGCCAAAAAAGTTGCAAGACATGGCCAAGCCCAAGTATACGTATCGAAAGAGTTACAACAATCAGATTTCGTGTTTATTCGAGATGATGCAGTTCGTCCATCTCTCCAACCTCCTTATAAAGGACCATTCCACGTTATATCAAAAACCGAAAAAACATTTGTGGTTGATGCTAATGGTAAACATAAGACAATATCTGTAGATCGATTGAAACCCGCTGTTATTTTAAAAAATGAGGAGGAAAAAGAATAACAACATCGAGAATGGTGATACTTGAAGTATTAACACTTTGAAATTTTGTTTTAAAAATAATTAAGTTTTCAGTTCTTTTATTTTACATTTTTGTTTTCTGTATTTTTGATTTTTTGAAAAATAAATTTATTGGATTTAAACTTTTGAAATAAACACGTGTTGTTGTGTATACAGGTTCCCTCCCGAAAATCACTTAAACGCACATAACTCATTACCAAATATTGATATCCATACATTTAGCACAAATATTGCTCTTATATACATAAATTATAGGTACAGAATTTTTAAATTTTGTCTTTATATACATAATTGCTTATAGCTCACATACAAGGTCCTTTTACGAAAATCTCTTAAATGCACATTACCCATTACCAAATAAAGCTATTGATACAAAATTTGCCACAATTATTAGTTTTGTATACAACAATTATATTTCAAGATTTTTTCACGATCGGTTCATAACCTGGGTGCGGTCGGTCCCATTCAAGGTTGTCTTCAGAAAATCACTTAAACACACATTACTTATTACTAAATTACTATATAGATACAAAATTTGACTGAAATATAGCTTTTATGTACAGAAATTTTGCTTAAAGAATTTTTTACGATCGGTCTATAATTGGTCATATCTCCCATACTAAATCCTGCCCCTAAAAGCACTTTAACCGTATTTAACTAGTTGCATTATCAATTTGTGTGGAACAAAATTATATATGTATATGTATTTTGAAAATCCTTAAATCTTTCACACATATGCATACATGCAAATTATTAAATATCGCATAAAAAAATATAAAAGAAAATGGCGTTTGTAATGTTCAATAAATCTTGGAATTCTAACATATTTAAGCTGTTTAAATCTTGGGGTTTTTCTATTTAAGACATGAGAAAACTTATTTCGACAAATATTTGATCAATTAAAAAAGTATTAATATAAAAGTAGCTGATGGAGGGTATTTAAGATTCGGCTCAGCCGAATATAGCACTCTAACTTGTTCATTCATTATTTTGTAAGTTTTTGGAATATTAGTACATATATATAGTTAATCACAAAAATATGTATACAGAAATACTCACAATTGGTTTTATTTAAAAAAGGATATTATTTTTTCAAAAAACAAAAAAGTAACACATTTATTTATAAAAAACAATTATAATAATTATTATTCACTACCTTTTTTCTGGATATTTTTGTTATTTGAGTTCTCATTTAAGGTGAAGTTAAATAAAAGCAAAATTTACGTAACAAAAGTAAGTACACAGATCATTTCAATATATATTTTTATATTAAATCAGGCTCAGTTAGTGGTATTCATACGAATTGAACAATTTTGAACAAGGATACGTTTTAATTTGTTGCTAGAACAAATAAAATGCCCGATCCATAATAGATGTATATTCTGTTCATGAGTACTGTTTTCCTCCTATTATTTATTTTAAAAAGCTAAATAAATATTCATGATATTATTAATATTCATAAACTTTGAAACAAAACAGTTCAAATCACATCAAAGAATTCCGAAATTGAAACTGAAAACTATTATGTATTATTTTTTTATTTTGTGATATAAATACATATGTACATTGTACATACATACATATATGCTTGAAGGTTGAAAAGGAATCCTCACTAAAGATATGTAGGAGGTGGAAAACAAAAAATTTAATGTGTATAATTACTCATCTATCTCTTTATAAGTGATTCGATAAAAAATTTAGTTTTTCTCTTTTTGCTTCTTTAGATTATTTGATAAAGGACATTTTTGAGGTAGGCATATCCTTGGTCTGAATTGAACGAGGTTGTATTAAGCATATCAAAACTAAAGTCTGTACAAAATTTCATTAGAATATGAGTTTTTTTCTCCCAGTTATGGCATTATCTAATTTCAGGGCCCAAATTATGGCATACGATATCGATCGAAATCTCCATATAGTTTCTATTGAGATTTCGATCGATATCGGATGCCATAATTTCGGCCCAGGCTATATGGGAAAGACACGAATTCTTGAAGATTTATTGACCAAATTTAGAATTTTCTTTTATTTCGTGAATTAATTACTCATATATATCTTTACAATTGATTCGATAAGAAAATGTTATTTTTTTTTTCTTTTTTAGATTATTTGAAAAAAGAAAATTTTTGAGGTATTCAAGATTTTTGCACCCTACGAAGCTACAGGACCGGATGATATTTTCCCGACACTTTTGCAGATTGAAATTCGCATATACCCCAATTAAATGGCAGATGCAAGCGTAATATTTACACCCAAAACCTATATAAGGTCCCTTAAAATACGAGTATAGCGATGAAATTTGACATATGTAAGGATTTACGAGTCGAAACCTCTCTACCAAATTTTATGTAGATCGGTCCATATATTACCCTACCACCCATATAAGGTCCCCCTCAGAAAAATTACTTTAACTCTCATTAAAAGTATGAGTGTAGCGATGAAATTCGACACACATAGGTTTTATACGAGTCAAAATCTCTCTACCAAATTTATTGAAGATCGGTCTTCAGAAAATTACTTTAACGATCATTTCTGGGTTAAATTCATGTACAGTTATGAAATTTTATATAAGAAATTTTTATAGGAACTTAGATCTTCCTACCGAATTTCATGCGGAAAGTGTCGGTATCTTACCCTACCCGCCCATATAAGCCTGCCTGCAAAAAAAAATACTGACACAAAAATGCGAGTACAGCGATGATATTCTATGTAAACATGTTTATAAGAACCAAAATCGGTCTAAAAAATTTTATGAAAAAAGGTCAGTTAATTTGATGAGTGATCATAATGTTTATAGGGGAGCATTCCTTTTATGCCATACGGTATATAACACTTCCACTTGTTGTTTGTGTGTTTTGATGGTAGCCATAGTAAGCAAAGTTTTTCCCGGGTGATACGCTTATTCAATCCTTAGATGTTTTATGTTAACCAGGTGCTCCGTAACTGAACCCTAACAGAGAAAGGACTTAGATCTGACTGCTATATAGACAATGTCGTGCTGGGCGTTATGTAGGAAGACCATATACACGAATTGGAGCCTTAGTCTTAGTATGGCACATTGGCTTTGTAAAAGGGTGATTAGACCAATTCATATGCTTCAAAAATCTGCTTGACTCTTTGGACAAAACATTCAAAGCTAATTTTTCTCAAAATAACTTTTGTAGTAAATGAGCGATATAATATGTTTTGTTGATTGCAGCTTATCAACATACATTAGAGTAGATTGAAGGGGCACAAAGCACTGCGACCTAAATAGTTGTGGATCTTTTGAGCATCCCGTGGGTTCACCATAATAGTTTCTGTTCATGGTTTAGTTAGTGAGAGATTGAAGATGTATTTTAGGGTTAGTAAGACAACAACCAAAACATCAGATCTGCGAGACCTAGAATATGTTCTTAAGTTCCCTCATGTAGGACACAGAATTTGCAAATATTCCTTATAAAGTTGCCTAGAGTACTAACGGGGTCGCTTACTGGATCACAATGTCCAGTAAGTGATCCCGTTAGTACTCTCAGATCACTTTTATTGAGCGCTAGAAGCATTTGGGAATTTTTCCTTTGACAGTGTTATAAAACGCTTTGCCTTTCTGAGACCTGGTATTGCTTTTCAGTGGCGAACAAGACCGCAATGTCCAGTAAGTGATCTCCTTAGTACTCTCAGATCACTTTTATTGAGCGCTAGTAGCTTTTGGGATTTTTCCTTTGACAGTGTTATAAAACGCTTTGCCTTTCTGAGCCCTAGTATTGTTTTCCAGTGGCGAACAAATTTAGATTTCATCCAAGAGTCACATTTAGCTCTGGCGTATCCTTGGGGAAAACCAAAGAAGAGTTCAGGGCAAATTAATTGGAGACTTCCAGGTAACCAACACAAAGCCACTTTGTTGTATTTACCTAATTCATTAAGTGAAGTTAAGCAGTTCATTACAACACCCGACCTAAGTTCGTATGACAATAAGGCCTTGAGTGATGTTTAGCTATTCGACATTATAAATATTCTTAATCCCTTGGTTCCTCTCCTACAATATTATCAAAAAGCCAAATAAAATTCAGATTCAAAATCTAACTCAATGGGATAGTATTTGAAATCTAAAAATTTAAAATATCTTCCAATAGAAATAAAAATTATTTATAAAAATATATTAACGAAAAAATGCATAGAAATGGTAACAATCTTTATAAGCGCATTAAAAAAGAAAGAAAAATAGTCTTCCTACCACCCATACAATAATTGTATCATTAAATCATAGAAGAGTTGTTATTCGGTTTAACCAACTTTTCGTTTTTACGAATGGACCTGATATTATATCTTTCGTTAAACCGGGAAACCACTGTACATACATATACATATAATATACTTACATCATGCAATTGCTGTGTTTGAGTGCCATCTACGGATACGTGCAAGGGTTTTTTTGATGCTCTTATTGTGGTTTCATCGAAAGAGCGAGCTTCAGCCGACCTGAAAATATTAAAACAATTAATATGGTACAAATAATAATAGTTACATATGTATATAAGTATGTCGCAATTTTTATACCCACCATCAAAAAAGATGGGTTTATATTGTTCTTGTCATACCGTTTGTAACACATTGAAATATTCATCTAAGACCCATAAAAGTATATATATTATGGGTCCTTATTAGACGATCTAGCCATGTCCGTCCGTTTGTCTGTTGAAAACACGACAGAGTAGCTAGCGAGCTGACATTTTGCATAGATACTTCTAGTTGATGCAGTTTGTTTGACATTAAAAATGGGCGATATCGGTCCACAATTTCCCCTAACCCCCATATAAGGCCCCCTTCAGAAAATGACTTTAACGCTTATAACTGGCTTAGAGAAGCATCAATTCGGCATAAACATGTTTTATGGGAACATAAATCTCTTTGTAAAATTTTATAAGGATAGGGCAATAATTGACCCTACTCCCCATATAAGGTCCCTTCAGAAAATGACTTTAACGCTTATACTGACTCAAGCTTTGTGCGAACCAAAAGCTCTCTATCAAATTTATAAGGATCGGTGATTAATTGACCCTATCCCCCTTGTAAGGTCCCTTTCAGAAAATGACTTTAACGCTCATTACTAGTCTAAAACTGCGAGTACAGCGATGAAATTCGACATAAACAAGTTTTGTATGAGCCAAAATCTTTCTACTAAATTGTATGAGGATAATTGACCCTACCCCCTATATGGTCCCCTTCAGAAAATGACTTTAATGCTCATTTCTGAATCAAAAATTCGATTATAGAAGTGAAATTGTACATAAACAAGTTTTGTGCTAGCCAAAAACTCGTTATCAAATTTTACGGGGATCGGTCTATAACTGACCCCACCCTACATATAAGGTCCCCCTCAGATAATGACTGTAACGCTGGCTACCGGCTGTAACGCTCAAATACGACTACAGCGATGAACTTTCACATAAACAAGTTTAATATGAGCCCATATACTACGCCCCTTTTAAGGTCCCCATTAGAAAATGACTTTAAAGCTCATTAGTGGCTTAAAAATGAGACATACACAATATTTGTATGAACAAAAATCGTTCTAAATTTTAGAAGTATCAGTCCATAATTGACCCCACCCCAGTATAAGGGCGCCTTTAACGCTCATTACTGGCATTAAAATACGAGTATATATATTAAATTGAACATAAACAAGTTTTATGGGAACTGAAATCATCCTACCGACCGATGGCTTTAACGCTCATCTATGGCTCAAAAGTTCTTCCAAATTACGGTAGTTTTATAGGAACTAAAATTTTGTAACTGAAATTGATGAAGATCTATCTATCTATCTATCTATCTATCTATCTATCTATCTACTATCTATCTATCTATCTATCTATCTATCTATCTATCTATCTATCTATCTATCTATCTATCTATCTATCTATCTATTATCTATCTATCTATCTATCTATCTATCTATCTATCTATCTATCTATCTATCATCTATCTATCTATCTATCTATCTATCTATCTATCTATCTATCTATCTATCTATCTATCTACCTATCTATCTATCTATCTATCTATCTATCTATCTATCTATCTATCTATCTATCTATCTATCTATCTATCTATCTATCTATCTATCTATCTATCTATCTATCTATCTTCTATCTATCTATCTATCTATCCTATCTATCTATCTATCTATCTATCTATCTATCTATCTATCTATCTATCTATCTATCTATCTATCTATCTATCTATCTATCTATCTATCTATCTATCTATCTATCTATCTATCTATCTATCTATCTATCTATCTATCTATCTATCTATCTATCTATCTATCTATCTATCTACTATCTATCTATCTATCTATCTATCTATCTATCTATCTATCTATCTATCTATCTATCTATCTATCTATCTATCTATCTATCTATCTATCTATCTATCTATCTATCTATCTATCTATCTATCTATCTATCTATCTATCTATCTATCTATCTATCTATCTATCTATCTATCTATCTATCTATCTATCTATCTATCTATCTATCTATCTATCTATCTATCTATCTATCTATCTATCTATCTATCGAAATTGATAAAAAATTTCCCGATAGTTGAAATAATTACTATAAATACCGTATATATCTATCGAAATTGATAAAAATGTCTCGATATTTAAAATAATTACTATAAATTAAATATAAATAATCGTATAAATACCGTCAAACATTTACATATATTATATACATGGAAAATAGCTTTGACGATTTAATGACGATTTCGAAAAATCAGTTGACGATTTTTTCCTCGAAATTTGACGATTTTACACCCAAATCATCTGGCAACTATGGCCGTAATATGATTACAAATCATAAAGCGCCTTGGCGACACATCAAATTAGTTGATTCAAACGGTAAATTTTTGATTGGGCTAGTAAAAAAACTTACACCGCATATATACATGTGAGTTTTTTCACTAACACAATTAAAAAAACTTACCTTTTGAGTCAACAAATTGGATGTGTGGCCATGTCGCTTAAGGGCCCTTCACACGGTCACACTTTACGTACGACAAGTCTAATGAAAAAGTAAAATGAAATTCCATCCGTATGACAAAAAAGAGAATAAAAGTCGTATGATTTATATATTATTTGTGTTTACACGATTGGTATAAAACAATAACAAAGGATCATTTCCGAAAATAAATTAAATGCACAAAAAAGTTATCGGGATAAAATTCAACTTGAATATGTTTTGTGTATATTTAAATTAGTAGGTCCATAAGTAGTCATAGCTCTCATATAAGGTTCACTCCTGAAAATCACTTAATACCACATAATTCATTATATGATTATATCCGGATAGAATTCGACATGAGAATATTCTGTGTGTAGATAAATCATTCTGCTAAAATGTTATGCAATTGATCCGTTATAGGTCGTAGCTCCCATATAAGGCCAACGTCCATATCCGAAACCACTTAAAATAATTTTTTTTTTTCGACCTAAACAAAATAAGTTCAATATATGCATAAAGAAATTACTAAATGATACTAGATAGTTAAACGGGTTTTAATAAAATGTAGCGTATTTATGATTCGGCATGGCCGAATGTAGCACTCAAACTTGTTTTTCGTCGGCTGCACATATTTTCTAGAAAAAAGTGCTAGATGCTGTTTAGCACTTTTTCGTCTTTTGCTAGAAATTTTTAGCATTAGAAGTGCATTTTTGGTATTTTTTCTTTTATTTTGCACTTTTTATAATTAAAGAACTTTAAAATTTAATTTCTCTAGAGAACTGCAATAACTTAGTTTTTAAATGTTTTGTGAAATTTTAAGAAATTCTCATAAAAACTTATGTATTATTTTAAATATGTATATTAAAGAACTAATAACACTAGGTAACAACGATTTTGTTTAGGATATAAAACCTACATGGTTTTCTTTGTTTAGGACGTCTAAGTCCAGAAAAGGTATTTAAAAAATCTAGGACGCCAAATCTTTTGATTATTCATTAAGAAAAAAATTCTAAAAAAGGGTTAAATTCGGAAGAAAAAATTTAATATTTGTTTAGGATATAAAACCTACATGGTTTTCTTTGTTTAGGACGTCTAAGTCCAGAAAAGGTATTTCAAAAATCTAGGACGCCAAATCTTTTACTTATTCATTAAGAAAAAAATTCTAAGAAAGGGTTAAATTCGGAAGAAAAAATTTTATATTTATAGTTTTAGTTATTTTTTCATACGTTAGCAGAAAAATTTATTGTTTGACAATTGCTTGGCAATGAAATTGTATGGTTTTCTTACCCCATGTCTATGTATATAAGACAAATATTTATCACAGCACTTGACAAAACGTCGGCAGAAAAATTTTCAGTTTTTTGTTTATGTTAATGCGTAGGAGTAACAAAATGCTGATTTTATCACAACAACTTACAGATAATTTTACTGAAATAATGCTATATTTTATAAAAACAATTAAAATTAAATTCAAATTTTGTAAATAAACACTAATTTCACTAAAACATATGCTAAAAATCAATTTTAATAGCACAAAAACAAAATTCTAAACAAATTTGACAGTAAAATTACGTTTGTTATCAAGACAACGTTGTCTAAACAATTGTTAAGACAACACTGTCATAACGACGCTTTAACGCTAATAAATGCCGTCTGTACCTGCTAATTTATTATCATGATAACAATGTGACGTTTAGCGTAATAAACCGTAAACAACCGTCTAAACTGACAATTTATCTGTTGCTATTTATACCCTACACCACTTTAGTGGAGAGGGTATATTGGGTTTGTGCTGATGTTTGTAACGCACAATAATATTGGTCCTATACCCACATTAAAGTATACCAATCGGCTTAGAATCATTTTCTGAGTCGATTTAGCTATGTCCGTCCGTCTGTCTGTCCGTCCATGTAAACCTTGTAATCAAACTACAGGTCGCAATTTTGAAGATAATTCAATGAAATTTGGCACATGATCTTCTATTGTCCCAGAGACGAATCCTATTGAAAATGGTTAAGATCGGTCCATTATTTCACCTAGCCCCCATAAAACTAAACCCCGGAATAGGGCTTGTAAACCTTGTAATCAAACTACAGGTCGCAATTCTATGGTACCGGAGACAAAGCCTATTGAAAATGGTTAACATCGGTTCATTATTTCACCTAGCCCCCAACCAGACGAATAGGACTATTAAATTCATAATTATGTTTAATATACTCGTATCTCAACAAAAAGCTGCAAAACCAAGTGCTTTGACCATAGTACCTATACAAAGCCCCCTTCAAAATTGGACTTAAATGTCCACAATTTTATTCAACAATAAATAAGCCATTTAGTATATCTGAGGCAATGTACAATTCAACTACAATGCTTTATTATGAAAACAAAATCACATTTTCTTTTTGTAACAGGTGTAGGGTATTATATGGTCGGCCTCGCCCGACTATAATTTCTTACTTGTTTTCATTGTCAGTTCATTGCCAAAACTGTCAACGTTGTATGATCTGACATGTGTATACATATCATAAGTCTTAATGATAATGCCGATTTTCATAAGTATGTATTGGGCTTCATATAAATAAATAAATATATACACTGAGGATGGACCCATATTTGACCCTATCCCTAAATTTAAGAAAATCTGTTTTTCATCAATAAATCATATAATTCGGAATTAATTTAAAATTTGCTGTAGGATATAAAAACCTTTGACCTTTCAGTTTTAGTGCTTTGATTGTGTAAAAAATGAGAAAACATGATATAAAACTTACAATTCATTGAGCTTAACATTTCCCAGCCACTCGTCCATAGTTTCAATGAGACTAAAATGATGGTTTATACAAAAAAGAAAATTATATTTTAGGTAGAATATACATACATATGTAGATAGAACATTAAATATAAACATACGAACACATTCCATTTCATTTAATTTTAAAAATATTTAAAAAATTAATTTTTAATGAACACAATTTATTTATGTACATTAGGGTGGCCCCAATATGGAAGTTGCTGAAGTTCCCACCGAAAATGAAAATTTAGTTCATTCTAAGATACTATTTCTCAAAATTTTTGTCCGGATGTCAATATTTGGCGAGCTGGATCAAAGGATAAAAAGGTCCTTTTTTATGGTTTTTATGTATTTTTTTCATATTTCTGATTAAAGATTACTATGTGTGAATTTCAAAGAAGTATATTAAATTCATCTGTATTAAAATGTAGAAAATCTAAAAATTTTCCCAATATGTAATTTGAAAATTTCGATTAGTTTTGCTGTTACACAAAAGCGTCTCTCAAGGACCTTTCTTATGAAAATTTCATATTGTTCCTTTGAAAGAAATATGAGAAAAGTCATAAAAACCTCAAAAAAATTACCAATTTTGATAAAGCTCTTTGAGAAACGGTATCTTATAATCAATTAAATTTTAATTTTTGTTGGGAACATTGACACTTTATTTTTCCTCCAACCGTAAGATTGGAATCTTAAAAACTAAAAATTCATAAATAAAAAAACAACAAAAAAAATATTTTATTTAAAAATTGTGTTTTTCGCACACACACAAATCACAATTATATACAACAAAAAAGACAAACAATAATTTTGACAGTTTTGTTTTTGTTCTCTGATTTTTTTCTTTTTCGTACGCCAAAGTTGAATAACTTTCCATTTTTTACTTCGTACACAAGTTTTTGTATTAATTGTGACCGCTCATTTAAATACATACTGCTTCTGTCTCAATCCGTTTGTCCAGGTTCTTCAGAGGTCTGCTTCCTTTGCAATGTATTATACCACAGCGCTGCCTAGTGCCTTCGGGTTCGATTGGGTCTTTTAAGCTTCTGATGTAGTTCTTTACGAGGAGGCCGAAATACACTCCGACGAGATAAAAGCTTCGACTCTCGGTCGGCTAACGACTATATACGACTATGGATGCAATCCGATGAGATAAATTCTTTGGTTCTCGTCGGCTAACTATGACTAGCTAAGCAATACAATCCGACGAGATAAATGCTTCGGCTCTCGGTCGGCTAGCTAATATACAACCCGATGAGATAAATTTTTCGGCTTTTGTCGGATAACTATAATTATCTAAGTAATAGGTAGTAATAGATAGAGATAAATGCTTCGGCTCTCAGTCGGTTAACTACTATTAATAGTATAATATGAATATTATACAATCGGATGTGATAAAATGCTTCGGCTCTCAATCGTGTGACTGCTATTTAGAAATAGATACGGACTACAATCCGACGAGAAAAATGATTCCGCTCTCGGTCGGCTAACTACTATTAATGGGATCAGAGTTACCGTTGTGAGACTAAAGTCGCTATTTGACCCTTTTTCAAGTGCCTTGCCACTTTTTTGACCCCTTGACAAAATGAACTAAATTTGCGACTTATTTCTCTTCTTTCCCCTTTTTGAATAAACACATTTTGATATTTATATACCCACCATCAAAAAAGATGGCGATTCTTTTTGTCATTCCGTTTGTAACACATCGAAATATAGGTAATAGATCATATACCGGCGTATAGAGAGGCAGATAAAAAAATCACCACTACACACACACTATTGGCATTTTTTCAGTGAAATCGCACTGAAAAAAATATTTAGTTATTTTTAATTTTGAAGATTAAATTGCATTACTGTAAAATGGAAATATTTATAAACAAACTGTAATCAATGTACATAAGAATGATAATTTCTTCACATAGAAACAACATTTCAAATTAAAATTTACAAAAAAAAATATGAAACAAGATGAACTTATTTACTTTCATTGTTATGCATTCTAGAAAATTATTTAGGGTGTACGTTATTTTTGTAAATTATGCTCTTGTTTTTGCAAGTTGTTTTTGTTTTTATACCCTTCACCTTCGTGAGAAGGGTATATATAAGTTTGTCATTCCGTTTGTAATTTCTATAATATAAATTTCTGACCCTATAAAATATATATATATATTCTGGATCCTTATAGAAGCGGAGTTGATTTAGCTATGTCCGTCTGTCTGTCTGTCTGTGTGTATGTTGAAATCATTTTTCAGAAGACCCCAGATATTTGCGAGATCCAAATTTTCAATAGTTCTATCGGAAATACGATCGAATAGAACGCTATTTAAAATCAGCCCAATCAGTCCATAAATAACGAAGATATGAGTAAAAATCCGAGACCACCTCTGAAAATTTCATCAAAAATTTACTTTTCGTGCATGCTTATACAAAACAATAAACAAACAAAAACAAAACACAGTATCAAACGGTAAATTTTTTGTTATTGTGATTTCTTTTTTATAAACATAAAGCAAAGAAAGAACATCACGTACGTTGTTATTGGCTAGAAACATGAAATTAAGTATGTAGAGCCTGGATTAGGCGAGAACACATTAAAGGGTACTTTTTCGTTCTACAAAAGGTGCTTTTTGAATTTTCTATAATATTGAACCTAGAAATATGAAAATTAGCATGTAGGCCCTTAACAAGGTAAGAACCTATAAAAAGAGATTTTTTGGTACTTTTTCGTTCTACAGAAGGTACTTTTTGAATTTTCTCTAATATTGAACATAGAAACATAAAATTAAGTATGTAGAACTCGGATTAGGCGAGAACGCATAAAAGGGGACTTTTGGTACTTTTTCGTTCTACAAAAGGCATTTTTTGAAATTTCTATAATATTGAACCTAGAAATATGAAATCAAGCATGTAGAGCACGGATTAAGTTAGAACGTATGAAATGGGACTTTTTGGCACTTTTTCAGTCTTTAAAAGACCTTGCCGTTTTACAATTGGTATTTTTTGATTTTTTGTAATAAAATTCGTACTGACTGTTTTTTAACAAAGCGACATCAGCCTGCTTTGTTGAATGCTGTCAAGCAACTAAATAAAATATTTGTATTTTTGATGCTTTTGTTTAGAAGTTCGTCTGCGATCGTGTTGTGTACATGTAATTTGCCGGAAATCTCCGTTGTCAGACCAATACTAGCGCCGACGTCTGTCATAGATAAAAGTATATATGTATATTCTGGGACCTTATTGAATTCTAAGACGATCTAGCCATATCCGTCTGTCTGTTGAAATGATGATAGGGACCGAACGGAAAGAGCTAAAGGGTTGCAATTTTACACAAATATTTCTTATAGGTAAGGTTTGTATTTTCGCATACTGGCTTGAAAATTTCGTGTCAAGTGACCCAACTTTAAGAATCGATGCCTACCGATTTGGATGAAATTTGCTCCAAGGTTAGTACTATGGGAATAGTAGGCCGGCCACAAATTTTCGGCTCTATCGGTCAAGTACTGCCGGAGTCAGAGGGGGTCAAATTTGGACATTTTGGCCATACAGAGTTTTATTCAAATGAGTGTAACTTTTCACCTATTGGTACTAGCAAAAATTGTCCAAAGGAGTTCAGATTGCTATTTCTTCATTTAAAAAAATTATTTTTTTAAAAAATATTTTTAATTTTTTTTTCAAAATGGGCCTTTTTTTTGCTTAAAAGAAAGCTTATACAATTTCTTTAAAGATATCCATCAAAAAAATTATTTTTTAGCTCAAGAATAATTTTTTTCAAATGGACGTTTTTGTTGTATTTTTTTACTCATAAGAAAGCTTAGACCATTTCCTTTAAGAGCTTTGTGGTCACTTAGTGATAGTAAGGGACATACAGCTGTTGACAGAATAATAGCACCACTTTCTTAGTAAATTTGAAATTATTAAGAAAACGTATAATATTTAAAAGTGGTGTTTGTAGATTGGTTTAAAATATTGAGAAATGTGTTAAGAATATATAATAAAACAGAACCATATAAATTCATATTTCGTGCTTCTTGTGTTCAAATGTTAAATAAAAGTTGAAAATGTTTTAAAGAGTTCATCATTTGAGTCATTTTGTGTCAAAATGACTTTAAGTTCCACAGTGCTCCAAAAATCATAATTGTTGGTTCTCGATTGATATTTAATCGAAACTCTTTGGCAAGCCTCTCAATTACAGCGGCTCTATTGTCCAGAATCCAGTTTTTTACTTTTCTATGGGTGTTATGTGGCCTTTGTATTATTTCATGACCGAAATCGGTGGAATATCATCAGATACATTCGGCAATATAATTTGCATGCGGCTTTCAATATATTCCGATGCTTCCATGATAGATACTATATGGGTAATGGATGCTATATCATAGAACGGAAAGCGTCAAAATACCGTATTACTAAAACAGCCATATTTTGTGGTCTATTTGAATATTTTTGTAGTTTGGAAGACTTCTTATATAAGATCAAGAACCTTTTCTAAATGGGTTTTAACATACTCTAACATTGTTATTACATCCTTGTTTTGAAGAGTAGTACTTTTCTTGAACTGTAAACATTCTCATAGTCTCCTATACCCCATTTCTGTAACTTTTAGAAGTTCTCGCATCGAGAAGTTTGAACCAAAAAATCCCATCGTTTCTCGATTTGTGAGTAAAAAGTCTTTCTGTAACTTAAAGTGAGAAGAGGCTACACGAATTACGTTTTTATTGGAAATTTCCAATAAAACAGCTGTCAAAAGCATAAAAATTAAAAGAAGAAAACAAAAATTGCCGAACAAATTTATAAACGAAGAATAAATAAATATAGAAATGAAATGCGCCCTTGGCAAATTATAAGTTTACGTCCACGTACTTTTTAGCATTTGCTTCTGTAATTAAATTATTATAAACATAACATATATATATATATATAATATATAATAATATATATAATATAGTATATATATATTATATATAATAATATATATATATAATATAAGTATATATATAGTATGTTATGTTTAGAATTAATTAATTACAGAAGCAATGCTAAAAAAAATATAATATATATATCTATATATATATATATATATATATATCTAGATATATCATATATATATATATATATCTATATATATACTATCTATATATTATATCATATAGCTATATATATACTATATTATATATCTAATTTAATATATCTATATAATAATATAATGTGCCTGTTTATAATAATTAAGTACAGCAAGCAAATGCTAAAAAGTACGTGGGCGTAAACTTAGAATTTGCCAAGGGCGCCATTTCATTCTATATTTATTGTATTCTTCGTTTATAAATTTGTTCGCCATTTTTTTAGTTAGTTTATAATTATCTATTCTATTATATATCATATATATATATAGATATATATATATATATATATAGATATCTAGATATATATATATATATATATATACTAGATATATATATATATATCTATAGATATATATATATATCTATCTCTATATATATATATATCTTCTATATCTATATCTATCTCTATATATATCTATCCATATATATCTATATATTATATATATATATATATAAAACCGTTTAAAGCTTTTAGTCGTTCATTTAAAAAATTATTGGACAGGTGTCTAGTACTTTTTTAAATTCGGCCCCTTTAGGAAATAAACGGGTAAAAACTGTATTTTTTTGCACCCTAAGTATCTTTCAAACCAGTGAACATACAAAAAATATTTATGACTGCTTCATAACTTTTAGTACTTTTTGGATATTCGGACGTTTCAGGGCTGAAAATTGTATAGATTTTTGGTAATTTTTGCATAAAACATCGTATCCTATGTATTGATTTGCACATGTGAATGAATATTTAATGATGAGCTCCCACTAGGATATTGCAACTTTTTGGAATCAAATGTTTATTACTTCAATACAGAGAAAAAAAATGCTAATGGGGTGTTATTTGGAACCCCGGTACTAAGTAATATTTTTTGGTACTTTTTCATTCTCCAGCTGTTATTTTTTGAGTTTTCTATGATATTATTCATTATTGATTTTTTTAATATTAAATCTCGAAACATGTAGAGCCCGGAGTAAATGAGAATCTATAAGAGGGGACTTTTTGATACCCATTCGTCCTTCGACTGATACTTTTTTGAGTTTTCTATGATAATGAACCTAGAAACAAAACTAAACAATCAGGGACTTGAATGAATAAAATTTTAAACTGGAGTATTTTCTGCCACTTTTTCGTTCTTTAACTGGTACTACTTGAATTTTCTATAATATTGAACATATGAACATGAAATTAAATGAATGAGGTCTTTCTTTTCTAAAATATTGAATATATAAACACGAAATTAAACACAATATTGAACCTAAAAACATAAAATTGGACACGCAGCTTCCTGATTGTATAAAAATCTGTATGCAAGGAATTTCTGGTTGAAAATTAAACTTGATTTAATGAAAATCCATAAAAAGTCACTGCCTGGTACTTTTTCGTTCTTCATAATTAATTGTCTGTAATATTGAGACTAGAATCATAAAAAAAATTTATAGAGTTCTCTTATAGGGGACTTTTGGAGATTGCAGATTTATACATATATACATTAGGGTCACCCCATTTGTATTAAAGTTTAATTGATTACAAGATAGCGTTTCTCAAAATTTGTGTCCTGGGGTCAATATTTGGCGAGTTGGATCAAAGGACAAAAAGGTAATTTTTTGAGGTTTTTATGATTTTTTTCAAATTTCTTCCAAAGGAAAGATATACAATTTTGGTATTATAAGAAAGGTCTTGAGAGACGCTTTCAATGGCATATCAGAAATTTTTGTATAGCAGTAAAAATAATGAAAATTTTCGAATTTTTCGTAAAATTTTCAGATTTTTAACATTTTAATATAGAGGAATTTAATATAATTCGTTGGAATTAACACACAATAATCCTCAATAAAATCTACCGAAACGGTTTTTTCCGTTTTTCAAAATTCAATCTAGATTAAATTTTATTTAAATTTATCGAAGACTATGTACGCAACCAAAATAATGTAAACAATAACATAGAAACCATTATTTATAAAGCAAGCATAACAAATAAGTAGATGTTTGGGATAAATTGTGAAAAATTTTATTGATAATATCAAAGATTTCATTGATAATAGAATGAAACCATAAAGTGTTATATACCATTGTAAAGCTAATGAAATTACGCGTATGCTGATGTACATATTAAGTTCGTTGGATAAATATAGCTAGCAGAATACCTGGGACAAAATAGAGTTTAAAATATTAAAATAAAATACAAAATATAACGAATTTCGAAAAACAGAAAAAACCATTTCAGTGAAATTGTATGAGGTTTATAATGAAAAAATTTCAATTAGTTACATTATATAATTCTATGTAAAAATTAAACAAAAAAAATTTCGAAAAATTAAGACATTCGTAATAATTTTGGATATGTATACAATTTTGTGTTATGTCATTGAAATCGTCTCTCAAAGACCTTTCTTATTTATTTTCTAGAAAAGTGAAAAAATCATAAAAACCTTAAAAAAGGACTTTTTTATCCTCTGATCCAGCTCACCAAATATTGTCGTCAGGCCAAAGTTTTTTAGAATAAACTAAATTTCTTCGGCTCTCGGCCTGCTAACTACTATTAATGGGATAATACGAATATTATACAATTGGTTGAGATAAATGCTTCAGTTCTCAATCGCTTAACTACGGTTTATTAGTTAAGACTAACTATGGACTATTATCCGGCGAGATAGATGCTTCGGATCTCGGTCGGTTAACTACTGATTCCGGATACGGTATTAGTACAAAGTAAGATCTTCGGCTTAGTTACGATTTGCTGCCCGGGAACTAATTGTAACTGTGATTGTACGTTGGTACAATTATAATTAAAACAAAAGACAATTTCTAATAACGATGTTTATTATCAAGGTAGGTTTAAGAACTAAAGTAACATAAAGGAAAACAAAATTATATTCGTTTATTTCAAAATATCTGGGGCTGCCAGATCATTAATAATTTTTTTGGCTGTTGCCAACATCTCCCTATTTTTAAGATGGAGAGTAACGTCTAGGAGCACGATGAGGATGTGTCGATTTCCTGTTCCAACGGCTGTTCAGTGAGTGTAGTGACTGCTTCTGATGTATCGAATTCCTCAAGTGAATATGTCGTTCAAACTTCATCTGAAAATCGTTCTCGTAACTGGTTTACATGAGATCTAATAAGTGTATTTCGTCTAGGTATTGATAACAGTACGTTGTAGATTACGTCGCCAACTCATTCTATGATTTCACCGGATGTTCAAGACATTTTATTTCTGTCAAAAACTTGGGCATAAGCTTTATCGCTTGGCTTGAAACTACGTGACGATCTCCATGTTTAATATTGTAAGCTTGTTCCATTGCAATGTTCCGCTTTTCAGCTGAAGCTGGCTTTAGAAGGTCCAGAGGTGTTTGGAGACGTCTACCAATGAAACATTCAGATTTACTTTTACCATTAGGAGCACTTGGATTTGGAGTTGCTCTGTATTGTGAGAGAAAGTTTAACAAGTTTATCTTGTCGTCTGAAGAGTCATCTGAGTATGATTTTTCAAGAGCCTTCTTTATGATGTCCACGAAGCGTTCTGCTTGCCCTTTGGATTAGGATTGATACGGAGGTGAGCATATGTGATGTATTCCTCTGTCTTCGCAAAATTGTTTGAAAAGTGTGCTGACGAATTGTGTTCCGTTATCAGACACGATGAACTTTGGTTGACCATAACGACTGATAAACTCGTGAACGTGATTTGTAACTTCCTTTGATGAAATTGTCGAGATTTGCGCAACTTCTGACCACTTAGAAAAAAACATCTACCAATATGATCCTGCAATATCGATGTGTATTCGATCTAGAACTTCATTTGGTGTTGGCCATGAACTATGTAAAGGCTTTGCTGGTGCCTTGGCTGACATTGCACAATTCTGACACTGCTTTACAAACTCTGAAATTTCGGCATTAATCTTAGGCCAATAAACATACGATCTAGATAGACTCTTCTTACGTTCGACGCCTTGATGACCTTTGTGGAGTTGTCTAAGTATCCGTTTATAATACAATTGTCAACAATTGACAAAGATTCTCTACGGTTGTAGTAACTCTCAATATACGATGGTATCATTTTCAATGAGCTAGGCCATCCGTCATGTATATATTGAATCATCTTTCGTAGCGTAGTGTCCTTGGTTGTAGCGATACTAACCATTTTATGTATTACTGGAATGTACTTAATGTTGTCCTGCAGTAAAAATTGTAAATCGTCTTCTGTTTGCACAACTGCTAACACGAACTCTTCGTTCTGGGGTTGATTGTTGATCAAACGGGAAAATATGTCGACATTTCCGAAGTCGTTTGTGTTTACATACTGAATTTTAAAGTAATAAGTCATCATAATAAGGGCCCATCTTTGCAAACGATTTACAGTGTGTGTAGGTATACCCTTTTTGGAGCCGAAGATGGAAAGTAGAAGTTTATGGTCTGTTAATAACGTAAAACTGCGTCCATAAATCATACATTCATACATACATTCATAAACCAACGCTAATGCTTCCTTTTCAATCTGGCTGTGCTTTTTTTTTCAGCTGGCATGAGTGCTCTTGAAACGTGATAAATAGCTTTTTGTGTACCATCTGGCATTTAATGAAAAATCTGTGTTCCAATTCCTACTGTGGATGTGTCCGCAGCAACAAAAATAGGAAGTTTGGAGTCATAGTGTGTCAGCAATAGTTTTGACTATAGTAGTCTTTTAAACTCCCGAAATGATGATTCGCACTCTTTCGTCCAATACCACTTTACTTTATTCTTCAATTAATTATCCAGTGGGTGACGGATGTCACCCATTTGGTTGATAAACTTAACATAGTAATTAATGACATCTGAAAATTTACGAAGTTCAGGGGCGTGGAATATTTTAAATTGATTCAAGGGTTCAAGGAAGGATCTGAGTGAATGCCCTTGCTGTCAATCGCAAGAATGTTGTCAGTTTAACGAGTAAATTCATTTGTACTCTATTCATGAGGGATACTTGTTTTCTGCTCTTTAAATTTAAATATTTCTCGTGAAATTTATTATTAAAACTCAGGAAAAAAAATAAATATTCACAATAAAGTACAAAATTTATTTCGCTCGGATTAATAACTCTTGAGAGACTCTTTTTGTATAGCAGTAAAAATAATGGAAATTTTCGAATTTTTCGTAAAATTTTCAGATTTTTAACATTTTAATATAGAGGAATTTAATATAATTCGTTGGAATTAACACACAATAATCCTCAATAAAATCTACCGAAACGGGTTTTTCCGTTTTTCAAAATTCAATCTAGATTAAATTTTATTTAAATTTATCGAAGACTATGTACGCAACCAAAATAATGTAAACAATAACATAGAAACCATTATTTATAAAGCAAGCATAACAAATAAGTAGATGTTTGGGATAAATTGTGAAAAATTTTATTGATAATATCAAAAATTTCATTGATAATAGAATGAAACCATAAAGTGTTATATACCATTGTAAAGCTAATGAAATTACGCGTATGCTGATGTACATATTAAGTACGTTGGATAAATATAGCTAGCAGAATACCTGGGACAAAATAGAGTTTAAAATATTAAAATAAAATACAAAATATAACGAATTTCGAAAAACAGAAAAAACCATTTCAGTGAAATTGTATGAGGTTTATAATGAAAAAATTTCAATTAGTTACATTATATAATTCTATGTAAAAATTAAACAAAAAAAATTTCGAAAAATTAAGACATTCGTAATAATTTTGGATATGTATACAATTTTGTGTTATGTCATTGAAATCATCTCTCAAAGACCTTTCTTATTTATTTTCTAGAAAAGTGAAAAAATCATAAAAACCTTAAAAAAGGACTTTTTTATCCTCTGATCCAGCTCACCAAATATTGTCGTCAGGCCAAAGTTTTTTAGAATAAACTAAATTTCTTCGGCTCTCGGCCTGCTAACTACTATTAATGGGATAATACGAATGTTATACAATTGGTTGAGATAAATGCTTCAGTTCTCAATCGCTTAACTACGGTTTATTAGTTAAGACTAACTATGGACTATTATCCGGCGAGATAGATGCTTCGGATCTCGGTCGGTTAACTACTGATTTCGGATACGGTATTAGTACAAAGTAAGATCTTCGGCTTAGTTACGATTTGCTGCCCGGGAACTAATTGTAACTGTGATTGTACGTTGGTACAATTATAATTAAAACAAAAGACAATTTCTAATAACGATGTTTATTATCAAGGTAGGTTTAAGAACTAAAGTAACATAAAGGAAAACAAAATTATATTCGTTTATTTCAAAATATCTGGGGCTGCCAGATCATTAATAATTTTTTTGGCTGTTGCCAACATCTCCCTATTTTTAAGATGGAGAGTAACGTCTAGGAGCACGATGAGGATGTGTCGATTTCCTGTTCCAACGGCTGTTCAGTGAGTGTAGTGACTGCTTCTGATGTATCGAATTCCTCAAGTGAATATGTCGTTCAAACTTCATCTGAAAATCGTTCTCGTAACTGGTTTACATGAGATCTAATAAGTGTATTTCGTCTAGGTATTGATAACAGTACGTTGTAGATTACGTCGCCAACTCATTCTATGATTTCACCGGATGTTCAAGACATTTTATTTCTGTCAAAAACTTGGGCATAAGCTTTATCGCTTGGCTTGAAACTACGTGACGATCTCCATGTTTAATATTGTAAGCTTGTTCCATTGCAATGTTCCGCTTTTCAACTGAAGCTGGCTTTAGAAGGTCCAGAGGTGTTTGGAGACGTCTACCAATGAAACATTCAGATTTACTTTTACCATTAGGAGCACTTGGATTTGGAGTTGCTCTGTATTGTGAGAGAAAGTTTAACAAGTTTATCTTGTCGTCTGAAGAGTCATCTGAGTATGATTTTTCAAGAGCCTTCTTTATGATGTCCACGAAGCGTTCTGCTTGCCCTTTGGATTAGGATTGATACGGAGGTGAGCATATGTGATGTATTCCTCTCTCTTCGCAAAATTGTTTGAAAAGTGTGCTGACGAATTGTGTTCCGTTATCAGACACGATGAACTTTGGTTGACCATAACGACTGATAAACTCGTGAACGTGATTTGTAACTTCCTTTGATGAAATTGTCGAGATTTGCGCAACTTCTGACCACTTAGAAAAAAACATCTACCAATATGATCCTGCAATATCGATGTGTATTCGATCTAGAACTTCATTTGGTGTTGGCCATGAACTATGTAAAGGCTTTGCTGGTGCCTTGGCTGACATTGCACAATTCTGACACTGCTTTACAAACTCTGAAATTTCGGCATTAATCTTAGGCCAATAAACATACGATCTAGATAGACTCTTCTTACGTTCGACGCCTTGATGACCTTTGTGGAGTTGTCTAAGTATCCGTTTATAATACAATTGTCAACAATTGACAAAGATTCTCTACGGTTGTAGTAACTCTCAATATACGATGGTATCATTTTCAATGAGCTAGGCCATCCGTCATGTATATATTGAATCATCTTTCGTAGCGTAGTGTCCTTGGTTGTAGCGATACTAACCATTTTATGTATTACTGGAATGTACTTAATGTTGTCCTGCAGTAAAAATTGTAAATCGTCTTCTGTTTGCACAACTGCTAACACGAACTCTTCGTTCTGGGGTTGATTGTTGATCAAACGGGAAAATATGTCGACATTTCCGAAGTCGTTTGTGTTTACATACTGAATTTTAAAGTAATAAGTCATCATAATAAGGGCCCATCTTTGCAAACGATTTACAGTGTGTGTAGGTATACCCTTTTTGGAGCCGAAGATGGAAAGTAGAAGTTTATGGTCTGTTAATAACGTAAAACTGCGTCCATAAATCATACATTCATACATACATTCATAAACCAACGCTAATGCTTCCTTTTCAATCTGGCTGTGCTTTTTTTTTCAGCTGGCATGAGTGCTCTTGAAACGTGATAAATAGCTTTTTGTGTACCATCTGGCATTTAATGAAAAATCTGTGTTCCAATTCCTACTGTGGATGTGTCCGCAGCAACAAAAATAGGAAGTTTGGAGTCATAGTGTGTCAGCAATAGTTTTGACTATAGTAGTCTTTTAAACTCCCGAAATGATGATTCGCACTCTTTCGTCCAATCCCACTTTACTTTATTCTTCAATTAATTATCCAGTGGGTGACGGATGTCACCCATTTGGTTGATAAACTTAACACAGTAATTAATGACATCTGAAAATTTACGAAGTTCAGGGGCGTGGAATATTTTAAATTGATTCAAGGGTTCAAGGAAGGATCTGAGTGAATGCCCTTGCTGTCAATCACATGTCCAAGATATTTAACTGATGGTTTCAAAATTTCACATTTTTCCCAACGAATCGTAAGACCATGTTATTTAAAATGTTTTATAACTTCCTTCACTTTAATTGCATTTTTCTGCGTTGTCGTCGATGCAATAATGACGTCATCTAAATATGCAAAAACACCGTCAAGTCCGGCAAGAATGGTGTCAGTTTAACGAGTAAATTCATTTGTACTCTATTCATGAGGGATACTTGTTTTCTGCTCTTTAAATTTAAATATTTCTCGTGAAATTTATTATTAAAACTCAGGAAAAAAAAAGAAATATTCACAATAAAGTACAAAATTTATTTCGCTCGGATTAATAACTCTTGAGAGAGAAATCAATTTGCTTTTTTACATAATATTTAACAAAATGAATTACAATTTAATCTAAAAAGCAAAAATTTCTAAGTAAAAATTAAACAACACTGCGACCCCACTCACGGTGAACCCATTGTCTTCAAAATACAAAGAAGTTTGTGTATTGCGGTCTAGACTTAGAACTGGATAATAGAAAATAGAAAATTTTGCTCGTTAAGCCATTTTCACGAGCGTGCTTTGGATCGTCATCCAGCTGATATTATTCAGTAGAATTTAGGATGATAAAAAGTCGTTGATTCTTTCAAAACGGCTGCCTCCGCCATGGGAAAAGAAATCAAAGGCACAGCAAGGAAACAGTAAAATACGATTATGGCGTGTGATTGGTTTACACAGTGCCACCTTGGACCAATGCAAATAATCGAGCGAACAAGAATATCTGAGTATTTTGTAGACTCATCATTTCAATTTTGCTGACTCAGTCTACCAATCCTGTGGTAGAGAAAAGGCGACATTAGCACATGTTACCAGCAAAAATTTGTATTGATGTAGAAGTAGCTATAAGCCACGATCTCAATCCTATTTTAAATTTGTGCTGAAGCCAGAAATGACGGTTGGGACAATACGTAGTAACCCCATCAAATTTGAAGGAGCTTTAGCAACGGGTTTAGCGTGAGTGGGTGAGTATTTCAAATATAATAAAGAAAAATTTATAGAAAAGTGACCTAAAAGACTTATTTTAGTTTTGTTTCTTTTTTACTTAAAAATTTTTGTCTTCTTGGTTTAAATTGTAATTCATTCTGTTAAATATGTACAAATATTATATACATACATATGTATGTGTATATATGTATATATATAGGAATATTTATATATAAATATTCCTTGGTATTAAATTACAAATATGCACTCACATTTGATCGCCAGTGTATGTACATACATATGTAAAAAATTAAATAACAAATAGCGCACGATTTTAACATACTTACTGGTGGAGGGTATCGTATGGTAGGATATATTCAATATATGAGGTATTTTTTAAATGGAATGTGTTTGTTTAATCTCTTAAACTTATTTTGAAATTTTCACTTACCCTTTTTCACATTTATAAATATTGTAGTCGGATTCATTTGTTGAAAAATTTTTATTGCATGTAAGTCGTTGTCTCCCATCATTTAGCAGATGTTTCTGATCAGAATTCGAGTCAAGGGATGTTGCTGGATCCGAAGATGTTATTTCAGTATAGTTTGGTGGTATTGAATCAAAATTTACCAAATCGTTATTTTGATGATCAATTGTGTTAACGACCGTGGCATAATCCTTAACGATAGCAGAAACTTCAAAGCCAGCAGATATTAAAGCTCCTGGATTTGAAGGGATATCAATGTGTTTTTCTTCATCTGTTATTTCTTTTGTGGATAAGTTCTTTTTCTGCAATAACGAAAACGTTGTGATGTTAAAATTTAGAACATTTATTTAGATATATTTTTCGTGGTACATATCTTCCTAATTTTTATACTCACCATCTAAAAAGATGGTGGGTATATTGATTTTGTCATTCCGTTTGTAACGCATCGAAATATTGGCCATAGAAACACAAAAGTATATACACTCCTTATTAAATTCTACGACAATCTAGCCATGTCCGTCCGTCTGTATGTTGAAAGCATGATAGGGTCCGAAAGGAAAGAGGTAAAGTGTTAAAATTTCCCACAAATACAATAAACAAAATATAAACAGTTTTAACAGTCATAACTGTTAAGCGATGAAATTCGACATAAAGAAGTTTTACACCTACCAAATTGTATGAGGATCGATCCATAATTTACCCTATCCACATATAAGGTCCCCTTCAGAAAATTGTTTTAACACTCATATCTTATACGCAAATTTTATGATGATCCGCCCATAAATGAACCTACCCCCATTCCCTTCAGAAAATTACTTTAACGCCTCATTACTGCTTAAAACTATGAGTACAAATGAAATTCGACATAAACCATACCATATTTTATGAATTTCGGTTCATAATTAACCCTATGCTCCTTAAGAAAATTACTTTAACGCTCATTACTGGCTTTAAATACGAGTACAGCGATAAAATTTGATATAAACAAGTTTTATACGAATGAAGATGTTTGGAGCAACATTTTATGAATATCAGTCCAAAATTCACCCTGCCACCCATATAAGGTCCCCATCAGAATACTTAAACGATCATTACTGGCTTAATAATACGAGTACAGCGATGAAATTAGACTTGAACATGATTTATACGAATTGAAATTGTTTTCCAAATTCTATAGGGATCGGTACATACTTGACCCTCTGTGGCGGACAAAGCGCCAAGGACACTTATTTTAAGAAATCCAATATACAACATACACTAAAGTTTAAGAAATTTAAGGCGGGAAAATAGTTCATGCACATTATAACACTTTTAATAATATCATAATGTCCATGGACGCTATAACACTATATGATGTGAATGTTCATGCTTTGTTGTTTACAAAATAGCCTTATATACACTGTTGCCAGATTTGAAAATTTTTAGTGTCAAAAATTAGCCATTGATTTTAACTCTAAATTTCACGATTTTTAAAACAGGATGTTCGTATAAATTTTCATAATTTTTATCATTATTTGGCCAAATATTTGTTGTAAAAGCGAAACCAAAAATGTTTGATAATTATACTTTTATGACCAGTACTAATGCAGTGTATTGTGGAACTATGAAAATAGGTTGTGGAAGAAGACTAGAGGAAATAGCGTTTATTGAGTAAAGGGAATCATAATTTCGTTGAAGAAGAAACACCTTTGGGCAATTTTTGATAGGACCAATAGATGAAAAGTTACACTTATTTGAAAAAGATCCTGGATGTTAAAGTCATTTTTTAAGGGGTACCATATATGAGGGATAGGATTAATTATGGACCGATCCTCATAAAATTTGGTATAGAGAATTTGGCTGATATAAAACTTATTTATGTCGAATTTCATCGGTATACTGGCATTTTTAAAACAGTAATGACTTTTAAAGCTGTTTTTCGGGGGCCATTTTTATAGGGACTATGCGAAAACGTGGACCGATATTATCCATTTTCAATACCAAACAAACCTTGCCTATAAGAACTAATTTTGGAAATTTCAACTCTCTAGCTCTTTCCGTTCGGACTCTATCGTACTTTCAACCACTATTGCCAGATTTGACGATTTATCGTCATTTTGACGATTTTCACTGTCAAAAATGGCCTATTGACGATTTTAACTCTAAATTTGATGATTTTTTAAAATAGGGTTTTTATACTAATTTTAATACAATTTATCATTTTTCTATCTAAAATTTGGAAGAAAATCGATGTATTTAGAATACCCAATGAAAATGTTAATAAAATTAAACATTATAATGTTTTATAGTATGTCCATTGATCAAATGATTAACGTAAAACGAACGGTACGGCAGTAGAATGATTTTATTCCCTCCCAGCAAAAAATAATTGATGTCATACTTTACAAACGACATCTTAATCACATCTAAAAATGCGAATGGATATTTTTCAACATATCCTTGCAAATGAAGACACAGTTAAAAATTAGGAAAGAGATGTAGAAAAGTCACTACAAACAACATATTCGAAGTACTTCAAATTTTGCTGAAAAACAAATGAAATTGAAAGAATGTATGAAGAATACAAATATCGGATTTTTACAGCTTCTAAAGATAAGATTAGATGTAGTTCAAAGTTGTCAAAAATGAACAACATCCCTCCAATGAAGCGCTAAAGTGAAATTCATAGGTTTTTCACCTGAATTTGAAGCACTTCGGGTTACTAGTTGTGATGAAAATTTATACATATTTATCCACACTTTTTTCGCTGGGCTATAATGCGTTGTGCGCTTCACTGGCCAATAGAAAATAAATATGTGTGTTCTGGATGAACAACGTGTGTTGCGTTAAAATATTTATATGGGTAACGGGTATTTTTCAAATACAACAACAATTAAAACAAGTAAGAAAGTATAGTCGGCGTGGCCGACCATATGATACCCTACACCAGTTATGAATATTAAATGTGATTTATTTTTCATAATATCGCATTTATCTTCAATATTCCCTTGTTCCGATACATTTAAGCAATTTATGGATGAAAAACTAATTTTCTGAAAGAGGCTTTATATGGGGGCTAGGGGCAAATATTGACCAAGCCCGATAAAATTTTGTGAATATATTTATATTTACATAATATTTTATTGTGATGAATTTCATCGCGATATTTGTGTTTATAAGCTAATTTGGGACATTCAAGTAATTTTCTGAAGGGGACTTTGTATGGGAGCTAGGGTCAAATGGGGCCCGATCTTTATGAAATTTGGCAGGGTTATCAAGACTTCTATAAAACTTAGTTGTGCCGTATTTTATCGATATATCTGTATATTTAACATAATTATGAGCTCAGAAGCCCTTTTCGGGGGGTTCTGTTCTATGGGGGCTAGGTGAAATAATGGACCGATTTTAACCATTTTCAATAGGCTTCGTCCTTGGGTCAAATAAAACGTGCGTGCCAAATTTCATCCAATTATCTTAAAAATTGCGATCTGTAGCTTGCGCACAATGTTTACATGGACAGCCAGCCAGCCAGACGGACGGACGGACATAGCTTAATCGACTCAGAAAACGATTCTAAGCCGATTGGTATACTTTAAGGTGGGTCTAGGACGAATATTTTTGTATGTTACAAACATCAGCACAAATCCAATATACCCTCCCCACTAAAGTGGTGTAGGGTATAATAATATATAACAAGTTAGAGTGCTATATTCGGCTGAGCCGAATCTTAAATACCCTCTACCAGCTACTTTTATATTAATACTTTTTTAATTGATCAAATATTTGTAGAAATAAGTTTTCTCATGTCTTAAATAGAAAACCCCCAAGATTAAACAAGTAAGAAAGTATAGTCGGGCGTGGCCGACCATATGATACCCTACACCAGTTATGAATATTAAATGTGATTTATTTTTCATAATAAAGCATTTATCTTCAATATTCCCTTGTTCCGATACTTTTAAGCAATTTATGGATGAAAAACTAATTTTCTGAAAGAGGCTTTATATGGGGGCTAGGGGCAAATATGGACCAAGCTTGATAAAATTTTGTGAATATATTTATATTTACATAATATTTGATTGTGCTGAATTTCAACGCGATATTTGTGTTTATAAGTTAATTTGGGACATTCAAGTAATTTTCTGAAGGGGACTTTGTATGGGAGCTAGGGTCAAATCCAATATACCCTCCCCACTAAAGTGATGTAGGGTATAAAACAGCTTAAATCTGTTGCAATTCCAAGATTTATTGAACATTACAAACGCCATTTTCTTTTATATTTTTAAAGCGCCCTAAGATATGCTTTAGCGATATTTAATAATTTGTGTGAAAGATTTAAGGAAATTCAAATTTTCGGGGCATGACCTAGTATGGGAGATTTATTTATGGACCGATCGTAAAAAACTTTAAGTAACATTTCTGTATATAATAGCTATATTTCAGTCAATATAGTAATAAGTAATGTGTGTTTATGTGATTTTCGGAAGGAACCCTTGTATAGGACCGTTCGCACCCGATCGTGAACAAGTCTTAAAATAAAATTTTTGTATACAAAACTAATATTTGTGCAAAATTTTGTATCAATAGCTTTATTTGGTAATGAGTAATGTGCGTTTAAGAGATTTCCGTAAGAGGTCCTTGTATGGGAGCTATGACCAATTATGGTCCGATCGTAAAAAAATTCCACAGTAACATTAATGTATGTATATAAAGACAAAATTTTGGATAAATTCTGTATCTATATCATTATTTGGTAATGAATATTGTGCATTCAAGTGATTTTCTGGAGGTGACCGATCGTGAAAAAATTTTATAGTGTGATTTATGTATATAAGAGCTAAATTTGTGCAAAATGTATCGATATCAATATTTAGTAATGATTTATGTGCGTTTAAGTGATTTTCGGAAGAGAGTAGTGATTTTAGACAAAGTACTCAAAAGTATTTTAAATCATATTTGCTAAATTAAACAGATAAGAAACAAATGCATTCGTAATTCAGCTCTGGGTGGAGGAAGATCGTCGTGCGTCGTTTGCATTATCGCTTAAGGGGAATCAGGCCATCCTATTTGCTCTGCCTTCTAGAGTTTTACGTTTCGAACCGCCTTGGTCAAATATGTGACGCCAAATATCTGTACCGAGTTACGGGTTTTTGAAGTGTATGTTTTATTTTGATTATGGTGGAGAACCAAAAATTTCATATTCTGTCCAGTCGTACTGGAATAATTGGTGTTGGCGTTATAATCTTTCGATTCGGCCAAGAAGTCTTAGCTGCAGATGCAGCTAAGCAAACTTAAAGTACAAACAAATAAACAAACAAAACTGAAATCTATCGAAATTGATAAAAATTTCTCGATAGTTAAAATAATTACTATATAATCGTAAAAATACCATTCAAACATGTATATTATATAAATGGAAATAGATTTAACGATTTAATGACGATTTCATAAATCAGTTGACGATTTACGATTTTACACCCAAATCATCTGGCAACTCATAAACTATAAAATAAAAAAAATGGACTTAAGATTAAAATAACAATAATTTGATTTATTAATTTTCATGTTTTTGTACACATTTTCTATTAATATCTAGGCTTCCATTAAAATACTATTTATTAGGAAGAGGTCAACAAACAATATGACAGAAAAGGTATTTCAATTCTCTTCTCGTATTTAAAAATTATGGTATTTCTGACCATCGTGATTCATGTTACACTTTTGCACGTCACTGTATATCTAATGATTTAGGTTTTGATACAAAAATATGTACATTAGGGTATGACTTTTTGCATTTTTGCTAATATCAAAAATACCATAGCAAAACCTTGTAGGGCGTGAACAGATGTTAAGGAATATATTATTTTTTCGAGGTCGTGAAAAAAGTTCCCACACGAAAGGCGATGAAATTTTGTATAAATATTACTTTTTCTATATGAGAAAAATATGTTTGCCAACATTTTTGCATTTGTATTACATTATCTTAAACTGTTATGGAATTTCTAACAAATTGCATGTTATAGAAAAAAGTTAATATTGCATGTTATAGAAAAAAATTAATGCTACTTACATAGTTTTTTTTAATTTCTGTTGAATCTTTGTCACTAATTATTAATTTATTTTTAGGCTTAGCTGTTTTATAGACTCTTTCCATAGTCAACTGATGATGCATCAGTTGGGTTTGAGATAGGACAGATGAGTGATATTTAGCTCTTGGAATCATTACAGTCAAACTACGATCTGATTGCTCACAGTAATGTCCCTCGTATTCGGTTGTATTTCCCAGTAAATTTTGTTTATCAATTTGTTGATTGTTACCCGTGAACGAAGACGAAGACGTGATAACTGCATTTAAATGGCTTTGATTTTCTATTTGAACATTTGTGGCAGCAGAAGCAGAATATTGTTCCATTGGGTTTCCCTGAGAGCCATAGTTTCTATAGGTTTTATTATTGTTAAGACATATTTTTTTCTTGTTACAGCTTCCTGAAATTGATTCCTTCTGAAATTAAAGAGTGTACAAGTAAATAGATTTGCTTTTAATTGGTCTAATTATATTCGATAATATCTCAGATTAACTGGAGTAAAAAAGTTATAAAATCGGATAAACAATGGAGGAAGTGTTTGATTTCTTCAAAAAGTAATTGTTAATGATATTTTAAATAAGAAATATTTGTCCAATTCACAATCGGTGAATTGTATGTCATCATTATACCCACCATCAAAAAAGATGAGGGGTATATTGATTTTGTCATTCCGTTTGTAACACATCGAAATATTGATCATAGACCCACAAATTCTAAGACGATCTAGCCATGTCTGTCCGTCCGTCTGTCTGTTGAAAGCACGATAGAGTCCGAAAGGAACGAGATAGAGGATTGAAATTTTCCACAAATATAAGGTTTGTTTGGTATTGAAAATGGGAAACATCGGTCCACGTTTTCGGATAGCCCCCATACAAGTGGACTCCCGAACAACAGGTTTAATGGGCAAATCTGTTTCAAAAGTACGAGTATAGCGATGAAATTCGATATAAATAAGTTTCATATGATCCAAAATCTCCCTACCAAATTTTGTGAGGATCGGCCCATAATTAACCCTACCCCTCATATAAGGCCCCCTTCAGAAAATTACTTTAACGCTCATTACTGACTTAAAAATACGAGTATAGTAATGAAATTCGACACACATAAGTTTCAATGTAGTCGAAATCTCTCTATCAAGTTTTATGTGGATCGGTCCATAGTTAACCCCCCCATATAAGGTCCCCTTGAAAAAATGAGTTTAACGCTCATTACTGGCTTAAAAATACTAGTACAACAATGAAATTTGACATAAAAAAGTCTCTTATGATCCAAAATCTCTCTACCAAATCTTATGAGGATCGGTCCATAATTGACCCTACCCCCCATATAATGTCCCCTTCAGAAAATTACTTTAACGCTCATTACTGGCTTAAAAATATGAGTATAATGATAAAATTTAACACACATAAGTTTCATATGATCCAAAATCTCCCCACCTAATTTTATGTTGATCGGTCCATAATTGACCGTAACCACCATATAAGGTCCCCTTCAGAATATGACTTTAAAACTCATTACTGACTTAAAAATACGAGTATAGTGATGAAATTCGACACACAGAAGTTTCAATGAAGCCAAAATCTCTCTATCAAACTTTATGTGGATCGGTCCATAATTGACCCTACTCCCTATATAAGGTGCCCTTCAAAAAATTACTTAAACGATCATTACTGGCTTAAAAATGCAGAATACAGAAAAGCGATGAAATTCGACACGCATATTTTTATACGAGTTCAAATCTCTCTACCAAATGTATTGAGGATCGGTCCATAAGAAAATTACTTTAATGATCTTTGCTGACTTAAAAATACGTGAACAGTTATGAAATTTTATATAAGAAACATTTACAGGAACGTAAATCTTCCTACCGAATTTTATACGAAAGTGTCGGGAAGTGATATTCGATGTAAATATGTTTTGTTTGAACCTAAATTGGTGTAAAAACTTTATGAAAAACGGTCAATTATTAACCCTATCCCTCATATAAGGTCTTCTTCAGTTAATTTGATGTTTATAGGGGAGCATTCCTTTTAAGGCATACGGTTTGATGGTGGGTATATGAGATTCGGCACAGCCGAATATAACACTCTCACTTGTTTTTTATTATTGTTTTTTTTTTTTCGAAAATAAAACCACAATATTGTGAATTTAAAATAATATTTGATTAGCGTTATCCTACACCATAAATTCACAAAAAATTATGTTGCGCAAGCATTTAATCTTGCCAACAAACATTTACATAATTGATAAAAAATTACATAAAATAAAATTGTTTTTAGATTTAAAACTCACAATAGTTAAAGTACACTAAAGTATCTAAATAAATAATATAATGTGACAAAATAAACATCACTATTGAACATTTTCACCATCCACAACAAAAGGGGTGTATATTGATTTTGTCATTCCGTTTGTAACAGATTGAAATATTGGTCATAGAGCCACAATATATAACGATTAATAGACGTTAAGAGTTGCCGCTCGTCGCTCATATTTTGAAAAAATCCAAACTTTTGGGCAAAAAGTTAACATATGAAGCTATAACTCTAGAACGGTAAATAAAAGAAACAAGCTTAGTACCTCAAAATAAATCTAATATTGTACTTCAAAATTGATATTATATACATAATTCTTGCTGCTTTAAGTCAAACAGAGTTACAACAGATTTTGTCGTACATCTTTATATTATGTGATAAATGTTGCTATTAGGTAAATATTTGTACATTTTATTGTTAAAGATTCATAATGTACATAGATTTGGTATTTCAAAAAGATGTAAAACACGAAAATTGGTTGAAAAAATATTAAATTATGTTAAAAAGATATTAAAAATTCCCCAGGCTATTAATGTGTCTCAGAGCACTTGATTAGGAAATGTGGAAAAAAATTTAACTTATTTTGGAAAATATATCTATATTTACTCGAATATAAGTTTTTGTCCTTAAAAGATATCGTGGACCTGTTCTCAGCTATGATAAAAAAAATATTTTTTACACGGCAGTTTTAAAACATCATTTTCAGTTTTTTTAAATCTTTGTTAAACAAATTTTGTAAATTTGACATGAAATACATATAGGGACATTTCAAAAATTTCGAACGTGAAAACTGTAGCATTTTAAATAAAATATTGTTGAACTACAAGACAAGGCTTTAATTCGGGACTAAAGCGATTAAAATTGGATAAATAGTTTAGAAAATATACGATGTCAAATTTAATGCTTGTTGAAAAAAATCCAAAAAAATATGAATTTTGAACCTGAATAAAATCTGAACCGTAACGAATTTATAAATTTTGGAGAACTTTAAATTCCGTATTTACATGAAGAATGTGTGAACCGAGTTTCTTTGAAATCCTACTTTTTTGTTCGAAAATTGTTGAAATTACCCTATATACATTTTATGTTCCCAACTAAAATTAAAGTTTAATTGATTCTAAGATACCATTTCTCAAAATTTTTGTCCTGGCATCAATATTTGGTGAGCTATATCAAAGGATAAAAAGGTCCTTTTTGATAACCGGCCCGTATTTGACACCAGTCATCTTTCAGAAAATTTGTTTTTCTTCAATATGTCATAATTGAAATAAAATTCAACATATATAAAAAATATTTTGCTAAAATAAATCACATTATAAATAAACTCGCAACTGGTGTACGTCTATACTTTCCTACTTGTTTAAATATATATCGTGGTTTACTAATTGCACTTGATATGCCTAATTATGTTAAATTAAAGAGGAAAATGTCAACATATTTCCTCAGAGGGTAGTTTTAACGTGACAGGATACAAATTAAATATATCCTTAATCGTTTTTTATCTATTCATATTTTTCAAAGTTTCCACTTTTTTTAAGTTTTTATCATGGAAATAATGAAAATTGATTCTAAAATATAATTTAAAAAAATTAAACAAATGGAGCTATGAAGACTAAATTTGAGACGTGACAGGATAAAAATGAAATATATCCTTAATCGTTTTTCATCTATTCATATTTTTCAAAGTTTCCACTTTTTTTAACTTTTTATCATGGCAATAATGAAAATTGATTCTAAAATATAATTTAAAAAATATATATAAAAATTAAACAAATAATGGAGCTATGAAGACCAAATCTGAGACTATTGTACTCCATTCTAATGTCTTTATTATGGATATTTTTTTGAACAATTTTGTATAAAATTTCAAGGATAATAAAGGATAAACTTTTATAAGGATATTCTTTATATATTTTTTATGATTAGAAAATAAAATGAAATGCTACATAATTACTGGAATTGTCTTCTTTTATTTGATACCTCTATTGTTAGAATAGGGTGACTAAAAAAATTTTATAAAAAAAATTTTGAAATTTGTAAATACTTCAAATTTCAAAGTCCTTAAAAAGGGACTAACGATCAGAAAATGAAAAACAGAGTACGCAGTTATACCACATAAATTATGCACTATCATATGTATATGGTTTGATTCATGTGTGAAAAATGGTGTTGGACGGTGTTATCAATTGAAAGTGGTAAATACCAACATTCTTCCACAGAAAGTATTTTTAACATAACATGATAAAAAATAAAATAATATCCTTAATGGATTTTATACTTTCATATCCTACACATTTTTCGACATTATTTTTTTAATTATATCGTATTTATTTATATTATTTTCTTTGAAGTTTTATGACGTGAAAAATTTATTAATTTATTATCTGGGATAATTTAAAAAATGAACACCAAATTTGAAAGTGATGTACATTCTTGTAATAACTTTTTTATAAATATATTTTTTGAAAAAAATGATTATAAAATTTCAAGGATTCAATTTTTAAATTTTTATATATTTTTATTTTTAAAAATAATACAAAATGCAAGATATAAATATTAGAATTGTCCTTTTTAGTTTGATACCCATATTGTTACAATAGGATGACTAAAAATATTTTATAACAATTTTTGAAAATTGTATGTAACTCAAATTTTAAAGTCTTTTAAAAAGGACAAACGATCAGAAAATTAAAACTGAGTACGCAATTATACCACATAAATTATATGCTTTCGTATGTATGTATATGGTTTGGTTCGTGTGTGAAAAATGCTGTTGGGCGATGATATTTAACTGACAGACGGACATAGCTAAATCGACTAAATCGAATTTTATAAGGACTAAGAATATATATACTTTGTTGGGCCTTAGATGAATATGTCTCAGTGTTACACACGGAATGACAAACTTATATATACCAGCATAAATCTTTAAAGCAAATATAGGCGAGAACCGGTACTATCATATTCGTTGGAAAAAATGGGTGGACTACCAGTTGTGGAAGAGACAACGACCATATAAAGTAAATATTCAAATTCATATATTTTGGAAATAACAGCTACAGTCCATTTGGCAACTTTAAATATTTAACTTCGAGATTTTGTCGCGACCTATTCACTTTTCGCGAAAGGGGCAGGAAGTCAAGCAGCCAATTTTTACATTATTTTGAAGCATAATAAGTTAGTTAGTTTGAAAGTAGGATGTATAAATAAATCCGAAGAAATACACCTAGGCTTCTATCGGGCCTATTGTGTGTTTCTCAGGACACTAACCATTAACCTACCGGAGGCCATTTTGAAGCCTAAAAGCTATTATTTCCAACAATTGAAGCAGGAGCCGAATAAGGGCGAATAAACCATTTGGGAAATTTTACAGGAGAGCATATAAACATCATAAAACATTTAAATTATATATTTTTGATAAAATTTTTAAATGTATCCTCAAATACCATTCATAGCTATCCCTCTGAAAAATTTCAGTAAATTTTTGCAATATATTTAAGGAATTCATAGAATTGGAATGTGTTTGTCCTATTCTGTAAATTTGATGCAATTATAATAATTATTTATACCATTTTTCACAAAAAATAATAATATTACAAAAACGTGCTATTAAAGCTAAATATTTTGGCAAAAACTTTGGATTTTCCTGAAGAGATAACTCTTCATAAATAGATGTAAATAGACTAGATGAACACTGTTCAGAAAACGCGATTTGGTAAAAGTGATCTTTACGCCCTTATTCGCATCCTTCAATTATAAAATATCTACAGAAGTAGGCAAAAAAGTAGTAAAAACTTTAAAAAAAATTCAAAGTTTCTAGAAAAATAACTTTAATATACCCAGACTTTATGTAATATTTAACCCAATCCCCCAAATAAAGCATCTTTGAGAAAATCAGTTTTTAAACAATTTTCTATTAAGAAAAGTATCAATAACGTCGTGAATTGCGAACTTTTTTTTAAAAACAAAGTTGAGCTTTAATTATGAAAAGACATAGACAACATAACGAATTAATAAATAGTACGGATCCTACATATATAAAATACTTTGTAAAAACATCAAAACTTGGAAAACGGTGCAAGACTATATATTTATTTTGCCCACTGTATTATCTTTTAATCTAATGAGTACACAGAATGTATATACTTTTGTAGGAGTAGTTATGACCAATATTTCGATGTGTTACAAACGGAATGATGGTGGGTATAAAAATAACGTTATAAGATATTATTTGACATCATAATCAAAAATATCGATCAACTTAAATCATAAATCAATAACATCGTGATTTTTAAAAAGGTTTCAAAATACTTACATTTTTTAAAACATATGGCAAAGAGTTTTGGCTGGTTTCACTACTCGAATCCTTAATCATTGAACGTTTATCTATTTTAATACATTTTTGTCGCTTATTGTTCTTTAGACTGGCGTCTCGTATTGAACTGTGAAGACCAACGCCAGTTATTAGCTTATTGCTAGTAACTCGAGAATTTTTTTGCAAACCCTCACTGCTTGAGGTCATAGTAGAAGGAGCCAGAGCAGTATGTTGAAGATGGCTGCGGCGTTTTGTACAAGTTATTAAAACACAGAATAATAATAATATGAACAATAATGTGCCGATGCCTAATAAAACAATTAATAAAATTTTCAAATTGACTTGACATTTCGACCCCGCATACCAGGGGAAGCACTCGCAATAATTGCGATCTATGGAATTTGCCAGCACAGTTGAACTATAATAAAAACATTTGCCATGATAATGACACATTTCGCAGCCGATCTGTTCAGAGGAACATATACGACCAGGGTAAATAGGATTATCCGATAGATCGGCAAATCCTTCCACACAGCTGCATGTATAGGTTCCAGGCAAATTAAAGCAATGAGCATTTTCCGAGCAATCGTGAAGCTTTCTACTTAAGCATTCGTTGAAATCTAAAATCAGAGAATTACAAATCTTAAAAAATAAAACATAATAAATATATGTATAAATAGAAACCTGTTATAGCCAAAGCATCTACACCGGCTTTGTTTGTATATAGATCCGTCCCTCCAATGCTGTAATTGCTTACCCTCAAGTGTTTTTTGAAAACTTCTTCCAAACGTTTTTCATTGCTGTTGTCAGATAACTGAAATTAATTATAATTACGGTTCATATCGTTAATAATATTATTTATATGTAAATGTCATAAAATACCTGCATCAGGACGTTTATCAGTATACCGTGATTGCCTTTGTGATCGTCCTCAAATTGAGTCACCTTAACACCATGGTATGCATCCCGGAAATCTGACTGCATGATCATACGATCCAGAGCATTAATTACTAGTTGTGATAGTTGTTTGTAATGTTCTGTTTTATTATCTGTTAGTTCACTAACATATTGTAATGAATAATTTCCAATACGTTCGGCATGCATAAGTAAAACGTAAGTATAAGTAACTACAATTGAGAAAAAGTAAGAACGTGATTTTTTTAACAATAAAACATTTATGTTTAATTTATAAGCAACTTATTGATGAAAAACTGATATTCTGAAAGCGGTTTTATATGAGGTTAAGGTAAATACATATTTAACAATTTTTCAGTCCCTGGGACATAATAAACATATTATCAAATTACCAAAATTTCGAAATATATTTTGATAACATGGTGTACATGGACACACAGACGGATAGACATAGCTTAAGCAACTCAGATCATGATTCCAAGCCGATTGGTATACGCCAAGGTTTTGCCCTTTACCAACATAAGTACAAACCCAATCTACCCTTCCCACTAAAATGAAAAAAGTACATACATAATATGTATGTACACATAACATAAAAAAACCGAGTCGATCACCCTAATAGATATACATATCGTCACCTGAAACGCAAACGGCCCTAAATAACCAAAAATTCAAAATCGATTTTATTGGTGATTGTAATGTATTGCATCAAAACAAATGTCCACACCAAAAACTGGATCCCTCCGACCATAATTCTCGATTTTATAGACAGAAAACAAAAGGCCCTATCTACAAAAACATTTAAATATTAAAGGTAAAAAGTCCAATTTATCCATTTTTATATACGCCATTGTCAACTATCATAACAAACGATAAGTTTCACTATTAAACAACTTGTTTACTTACTACAAATAAATCGCGTTGAAAGAAACAAACTTTTCAATTTAAATAGTTTTTTGCTTCTCCTGCTAAATTTTAAAAATGTTAGATAGGGCCGTTTGCATTTTAGGTGACGTTATGTATATCGTATATCGTTGTAGTAAATAAACAAATTGTTTAATAGTGAAACCTATCATTTGTTATGATAGTTGACAATGGCGTATATAAAAATGGATAAATACTTTTTACCTATAATATTTAAATGTTTTTTGTAGATAGGGCCATTTGTTTTCTGTCAATAAAATCGATAATTATGGTCGGAGGAGTCCAATTTTTGGTGTGGACATTTGTTTTGATGGAATACATTAGAATCACCAATAAAATCGATTATGAATTTTTGGTTAGTTAGGGCCGTTTGCGTTTCAGGTGACGATATGTATATCTATTAGAGTGATCGACTCGGTTTTTCAACCGTTTTTTCTGTTATACTAGTGTTGGTTTTTTCTAAATGTTGATTTATCGAATACCGAAATTTATTGGAATATCTGTTTGGTAAAATTTTATCAATCTTAAGATTATATTCCAATTACAATAATTAATTTGCGACTAAAATATTATGGAAGTGTTGGAATGCCTATGAAAATTGTCTAAATAGAATAAGCTAGATATACATAGTTCCTAATGTTTAACAGAAGTGTTCCACTTTTTCCAATTTTTTTTTCATAAAAGAAATAATGTAAATCAGACGACTAGATCTAAAGCAATGGCGGCCAAACATTCCCCTGCGGGCATTGTGTTATTCTCACTTATACACACGGAATACAAATATTCTCAGCAACAAAACAAACTATACATAAAACAAAAACAATTTAATTTAGTTGCTCTCTTTATGAAATGATACACAGAGAATATTTTCAAAAGCCACTACAAATTAATGTATGAATACTTTTGTAGAAAGATTTATTAGACATAAAATTATTTATACTTATGTTTGTATTTCATTTGTTCAAGCAATTAATCGCCTAAATTGTATGGATTAAATGATCTACGGTTAAACAACAAAGACAGACAGACAGACAGAAAACAGACAGACAGACAGACAGACAGACAGACAGACAGACAGACAGACAGACAGACAGACAGACAACAGACAGACAGACAGAAGACAGACAGACAGACATACAGACAGACAGACAGACAGACAGACAGACAGACAGACAGACAGACAGACAGACAGACAGACAAAGACAGACAGACAGACAGACAGACAGACAGACAGACAGACAGACAGACAGACAGACAGACGCAACAGACAGACAGACAGACAGACAGACAGACAGACAGACAACAGACAGACAGACAGACAGACAGACAGACAGACAGACAGACAGACAGACAGACAGACAGACAGACAGACAGACAGACAGACAGACAGACAGACAGACAGACAGACAGACAGACAGACAGACAGACAGACAGACAGACAGACAGACAGACAGACAGACAGACAGACAGACAGACAGACAGACAGACAGACAGACAGACAGACAGACAGACAGACAGACAGACAGACAAGACAGACAGACAGACAGACAGACAGACAGACAGACAGACAGAAGACAGACAGACAGACAGACAGACAGACAGACAGACAGACAGACAGACAGACAGACAGACACAGACAGACAGACAGACAGACAGACAGACAGACAGACAGAACAGACAGACAGACAGACAGACAGACAGACAGACAGACAGACAGACAGACAGACAGACAGACAGACAGACAGACAGACAGACAGACAGACAGACAGACAGACAGACAGACAGACAGACAGACAGACAGACAGACAGACAGACAGACAGACAGACAGACAGACAGACAGACAGACAGACAGACAGAAAGACAGACAGACAGACAGACAGACAGACAGACAACAGACAGACAGACAGACAGACAGACAGACAGACAGACAGACAGACAGACAGACAGACAGACAGACAGACAGACAGACAGACAGACAGACAGACAGACAGACAGACAGACAGACAGACAGACAGACAGACAGACAGACAGACAGACAGACAGACAGACAGACAGACAGACAGACAGACAGACAGACAACAGACAGACAGAAGACAGACAGACAGACAGACAGACAGACAGACAACAGACAGACAGACAGACAGACATACAGACAGACAGACAGACAGACAACAGACAGACAGACAGACAGACAGACAGACAGACAGACAGACAGACAGACAGACAGAGACAGACATACAGACATACGACATACATACAGACAGACAGACAGACATACAGACAGACATACATACACATACAGACATACATACATACATACATACATACATACATACAGACATACATACAGACATACTTTCATATTTTACACTACAATATGTGCGTTTTTTCGACGTATAAATCCTTTGACGTACAAATTTACTCTTAAACGCGGTTTATATGACGTATATATTGGATCAATAACGTATACGGTCAATCAATAACGTATACGGCCCCTAAAGTTGGGCATCTCGGATATTTTTGTGAAAAATGATCAATGTTGACGACTGAATTACTTTGGAACCCGTTATCCAATTTTATCAAATAAGGTCTCGTTCGACAGGACTCCGATTACTCATTACTGGCATTTTATAAATCGAGAACCATAAAATAAAAAATGGGATTTATACTGAAAAATTTGTATTTTGATTTTCTTAATTTTTTTTTATAAAAATATTATTTTGTGTAATTACCCAGCAAAAATAAAACAAAGTACATATATACTTCCAAAAGAATAACATTTATCACCACTTCAAAAGTAGCACTAAGTGAATTTTCTTACCTTCTGAGGAAGTGATGTTTAGTGACTTCCGAAGAAGCGAATAGAATTATATTTTTACAATGTTTTAATCAGAGAATAAAATTACTAATATATTATTAACCAAAATGCACATTTTCTCATATTCATACGTATGTAATATTAAAATGTAAACATATTTTATCCAAATAATATATTTAATTGCTTCCATTTAAAATATTTGTAGTATTTTTGCGAAATATATTTACCCATACAAGCTATTGCATATTGCAGCTTACAGACAAATATAACATTTTTTCATAAGCAATATATTTCGCAGCAACTTGCTAACATATTTAAAATACCCACATATATTTTATATTGCTTGCCTATAATATCAAAATATTTTCCTACACAAATTATTCGTAGTAAAAAATATTCATGCCAATGTACGAACTTGAAATTTGCACAAGCAGAGCATATATGTGACGACGAAGCTACTAAATAAAACCATAGTCGCGACTATGAGGTTGTAATATTTTTACTACAAATTTTAAATATTATTTAATATAGGAAATTATTTATGGTCTAAAATTTTACATTTTATGTTGGAATTTTACATTTTATGTTGGAAAGATTATAAAATGTGAGGAATGTATGCAAATAACCAAATATTAATAGAAAATTATTGAAAACGTATGTAGCTATGTTTGTAAAAAATTTTTAATGTACACATGTATATTAAATTAATGTTTAATTTGTATGTGGAGTATTAAAATATATTTATTTGTATTGATTGTAAAAATTAATATAATTAGAAAAATTTATATAATTAGAAAATATATGTGAAGATGCAAAAAATACAATTAATTTTTTACATGAAATGAATAATAAGTCAAACAGAGTTACAACAGATTTTGTCTCCAAAAACGTGACCTGGTCGCAGTAGGAGCATACTTTGTATATTTTGATATTATGTGATAAATTTTGCTATTAGGTAAATATTTTACATATTATTGTTAAAGAATCATAATGTACATAGATTTAGTATTTCAAAAAGATGTAAAAAACAAAAATTGGTTGAAAAATGTGAATGTTATTAAAAATTCGCCGGGCCATTAACGTGTCTCAGATAACTTGATTAGGAAATGTGGAAAAAAATTTAACTTATTTTGGAAAATATTCTAATAAATCTATTTTATTGTATAAAATATATCTATATTTACTCGAATGGAAGCTTTTGTCCTTAAAAGATATCGGGAACCTTTTCTTAGCTATGATCAAAAAAATAATTTTTTACACGACAGTTTCAAAACTCCATTTTCAGTTTTTTTAAATCTTTGTTAAACAAATTTTAAAATTTTTGAAATATCACCAGGGTATTTATAGTCAATAGATTAGGGAATAAAACAGTGAATAAATTAGGTCAATACCTCTTATATTTAAGCGGTACCTGCGATTTGAATTCTACGAATTTCGCGAAAAACTATTTTTTTTGTATTATTTTAGAAAATATGTCCTAATTTTTAACTGTTATACATTTTAAACAAAATATTTACGGAATATTATCTCTCAGATAATATAAAATATGCCCCTGAAGTTATATATAAATCAAGAAATTCTAAGGGTCCAATATATTCCCAAAGTTCATTAAATCAATTTTAATAATTCTCTATATAATTTTAAAAAATAAAGGGATTGAACTTTGGGAATATAGTGCTTTAAAGGGTTAATTTTAATTTTTTATTATTCTTATTTAAAATATCGAATCATATATTATAAATCTTGTAATTTTAGTAAATATAGCAAACAAATAAATAATATTTCGACATGTTTTAATAAGAATTTCCAAATATTGCTAAATTTTACCTTTGACCTCCAAATTTTACGACTTAGGATTTCCCGATTAATATATAACTTCAGTGACATATTTTATATTACCTGAGAGATAATATTCCGTAAATATTTTGTTTAAAATATATAACAGTAAAGAATTAGGACCTATTTTGTAAAATATTACAGTTTTTCTCGAAATTCGCAGAATTCAAATCACAGGTACAGCTTAACTATAAGAGGTATTGACCTATTTTTTCACTGTTCTATTCCCTAATCTATTGACCATAAATACGCTGATGATATTTCAAAAATTTTAAAATTTGATTAACAAAGATTTAAAAAAAAACTGATAAAGGAGTTTTGAAACTGTGGTGTAAAAAATTATTTTTTTTTATCATAGCTAAGAACAGGTTCACGATATCTTTTAAGGACAAAAACTTATATTCGAGTAAATATAGATATATTTTATGTAATAAATAGTAATAAATAGATTTATTAGAATATTTTCCAAAATAAGTTAAATTTTTTCCCCATTTCCTAATCAAGTGATCTGAGACACGTTAATGGTCTGGGGAATTTTTAATAACATTCACATTTTTCAACCAATTTTTCTGTTTTAAATCTTTTTGAAATGCTAAATCTATGTACATTATGAGTCTTTAACAATAATATGTAAAATATTTACCTAATAGCAAAATTTATCACATAATATCAAAATATACAAAGTATGCTCCTACTGCGGGCAATATTTGCTTTGTTTAGAGGTACTATCCGTGTTTCTATTATTTACCGTTCTGGAGTTATAGCTTCATATGTTAGCTTTTTGTCCAAAAGTTTGGATTTTTTCAAAGCGAAGAGCGGCACTTGTTAACGTCTTTTAATCGAGCTCAAATTTCGGCTTTCTCAATATCTGGAAAGGGGAATCATTTTGTGGGGTTAAGATAAACAAGATTCCGACATTTTTTCTCCCCATATAAGATCCGGTCAGTCTAATGCACATACATACATAATTGTATGTATAATTGTCATTTCATGTAAAAACTTAATTGTATTTTTTGCATCTTCACATACATATATTTTCTAGTTATATAAATTTTTCTAATTATATTAACTTTTACAATCAATACAAATAAATACATTTTAATACTCCACATAAAAATTAAACATTAATTTAATATATCGTCATATGACATCCAAAAAACCCAAGTTACAAAAAAATCAAAATCGACTTTTTGATTGATTGTGATGCACCGTATCAAAATACGTGTTCCTGCTAAATTTAACACTCCTACAATTAAAATCAAGGTCCCTATCAAAGAAATTTTAAAAGGTTATGTTCTAAAATTACCTTAAAATTCATGAAAATTTTAAAATTCTTTTGAATTTTTAACTTTGAAACTGTGAAACGTTATAAGTTGGCATCAAATGAAACAAAAATGGCACTTTTAGCGAATCCTTGTAATTTAGAGATTATTTTCACAGTTTTAGAATTTTATCAAAGAAAAATTTCCAATTTCCTAAAATCTTTATGAAAACAAATAAGCCTTATGCCTTCCATGTTTCTGCCTATTTGACCAACAAAAACCGATTTGAATTTAGTTGAAAATGTTAAAACTTACTATTTTTTAATGTAACTTAGGCCCTTTTGGGTTTCAGAAAAAACAAATTCTCATAAACATTTATACAAACATAGCTACAGACGTTTTCAATAACTTTGTAATTAATATTTGGTTATTTTTGCATACATTCCTCACATTTTATAATCTTTCAATTCCAACATAAAATGTAAAATTTTAGACCATAAATAATTTCCTATATTAAATAATATTTAAAGTTTGTAGTAAAAATATTACAACCTCATAGTAGCGACTATTGTTTTATTTAGTAGTTTCGTCGTCACATATATACTCTGCTTGCGCACATTTCAAGTTCGTACATTTTTGCCGGCATGGCATGAATATTTGTTACTACGAATAATTTGTGTAGGGAAATATTTAATTTAAACTCTGCTTAAAACCTTTATTTGCCCAGCAAAAAAAACTTCCGAAGAAGCGAAAAATAAGTAGAATTTACTCTATGGAAGTACTGAAAAAGATCTGCAGAAGTGATGATTTTAACACAAGCATAAGAAGGATGTTTTTTTATTTGATTCCAAATTCACTACTTCTGTCATTCGCAAGAAGTAATATTTTTGTTCTTTTTTTGTAAGTTATTTGGAAGTGAAATTGTAACATTATAGAATACCACTAACTTGACTTAAATAATATTAACATTAATAAGGGAAATAGACACATTAAATACAAAATCCCAAAATTAAAAAATGTATAAATAGCAGGGTAGGTAAAAATATCGCTCGCGATCGCTATTTTATTTATATCGCTCGTTTTAAAATTCAAAATCGCGAGTTTTATTTTTCAACACGCGAGCACAATTTTAATTAGAGTTTTATGTGTTTTGTATTCGCTTCGTAAGCGATATTTACATGTTTTTGTTTTTTCAACTCGCTTACGAGCGAGTGGAAAACGAGTTGAATTCGAGTTAAATTCGAGCCGAAAATCAGCAAAGTTGGTGTGCAAGAAACAGGTTCTGTTGTGGTAGTAAAAAAGAACCAATAATATGGGAAATAATTATGTATGTGTGATTGTGTAGCCGTAGGTTTTATGACGGTCTGACAAAGCAAAAGTGGGAAAGTATAAAAAATATATTGTCTACCTTTTTATTTAAATGTGTATGTTTTTTATCTGTACCCAACAAACCAAGCCATAATCAAAATATAACTACATTTTAAAATAAACTTATAATAAAGAATTTTCTACAACATTTCATAAGGATACTTATGATAGGTTTATTTTAATGGAAATTATAAATACTTTTAAAATAATGCTTAAAAAACGCTTCGTATAGCAACAATATTTGCAATAATACTTGCTGTACACTTAGTTAGGATAACAAGTTTTACAAATGTGATTGTAAAAGACTAATGATCGCAATAGTTTTGTAATTGTTTTCCTATAAGATATCCCGTTATTTTATTGCGTGTTTTTCTTATTATTATTCTTCTTCATTTCAGTCTTCTTGTTTAGTTTGGCAAAGGCAGTGTTTTTAAGTGTTTAAGAGTGTAATTTTATAAAATAAAGTAATATAAAATTTGTGTTTAAAAATGGTAATTTAATTAATATATAAAAAATGCCACATAATAAAACAATGTGCTTTTTTATTTTATAGATGCCGCTTTTTCTATAGGATTGAGGGAGGACGAGTTCATAAAAAGTATAAACAAGTCTTTTCCATTTACCAATAATAGACTAATACGTAAAATATATATAGAAAAGTGCAAAATTGTAGAAAGTATAATTGAAAAATATCAGTAAAGTAATGAAAAATAAAAAATATGTATGAAACAAAAAAAAAAAATATTGTTTTAATTGAATTAACAAGCTTATAAAAATGTTACGAAAATAAGCTTACTTCAATCATGTTTCAAAAACTATTTTTCAGTAAGCTTATTTCATAATTGCGATTCTAAGCTTGTTGTAAACTGCAACTAAGAATATTATCACAAGGGTTCAATTTTCTTGATAAAATAATTGTTAACAAGCATTTTACAATAATTATCATAATAGTTTTGCAAACCTAACGCTTATGGTAGTAAGTTTGTTATAAACGAATTTTAAAGCTTTTTGGTTTGTTGGGTAGTTATGTACCCTGCCAGCAAATTTGAGTTTAATTTTGGATACATGAACTGAATAGTCACTATAAAGGCTCAATTTTATGTTTCTCAGTGCTAAGTTAAAAAATTTACAAAAACAAAATACAGTACTTTCTAATTTTGATCATAATTTTGTTAAATTTTAGTGCGTTTTAATATACCAAAAGCAAAATTAAATGATAATAAGTAGATAGAATAAAAATTTCAAAAACTAACACTTTTTAATACACTAAGAAGATAGTTTAATGCAGAATCATTCTTG